>NC_038254.2:49365358-49650206 GCF_000004515.6 Glycine max | reverse complement strand
CGAATCGAAGCCAATCCATATCTTATTCCTTGGGTTTTAAGGTTTTGGGGGTTAGAGTTTAGGGTTTAGGGTGTGTGGATTAGGGTTTAGGGTTTTGTATTTATGGTTTAGGGTGTGCAGATTAGGTTTTAGGGTTTAGGGTTAGTCTTTAGAGTTTAGGATTTAGGGTTTAGGGGTTAGAGTTTAGGCTTTAGGGTTTAGCGTTTATGGTTTAGTGTTTAGGGTGTAGGGTGTGTGAATTAGGGTTTAGGGTTTATGGTTTAGGGTTTGGGTTTTAGGGTTTGTGGGTTAGAGTTTAGACTTTAGGGTTTATGGTGTGGATTAGGGTTTAGGTTTTTGGTGTTAGGGCTTAGGGTTTAGGGGTTAGAGTTTAGGCTTTAGGGTTTAGGATTTAGCATTGAGGTTTTAGTTTTTAGGGTTTAGGATTTAGGGTGTGTGGATTAGGGTTTAGTGTTTATGGTTTAGGGTGTGTGGATTAGGGTTTAGGAAAATAAGTAATGGTACTAACTAACGATGAACACCAATTTCATCTTGTAAATGTAATTTTATTTCATTGCATGCATCAGTCTGGACTTTTTCCACTGGCCTATTTGCTCAAATTAGAAGGTTCATCATCACAAGCTGCAAACATTTCAAGGGTTAGTGTTTTAGGGTTTTGGGTTTAGGGGTTGGGGTTTAGGGTTTATGGGTTATAGTTTAGGGTTTAGCGTTTAGGGTTTAGTGTTTAGTGTTTTCTGCGTAGGGCCTAGGGTTTGAATACAGAATCCATTAAGAGATTGCTACATTCCAAAATAAGTAACGTTAAAGAAGTAACTAAGCTACACAAACCGAAATATGTAATGTTTCTAACTAACGATTTCATTGAAGACCACAAAGTAAATACATTCAAGACAACTTAAACCAATACAAGTCACTCATGTAGCATAGATAAATCAATTAAATGAACAACTCCCATGGTCAGATTGCATTGGACATCGACGCCTGTTGTGCCATTTTGCTCCACATCTACTACATTTTTGTCGGTGCTCAGATGGTTCGAGCCAATCCATCTCATTCCTTATCCTTGTTGATTTTGGCCGACCTTTCGCACGAATTGTAGTTGGGTCAGGGATAAGTGTCCATGCGTCATCAGAAGGAGGAATAGCTGCTTCATTCCCAAGAGGCCACCATTGTGCGGAGTAGGCTTTTAAGATGTGCTCATTTGTGTAAACAACATTTATATATTGGTAGTAGTTCATGCTCACGTAACCACAAGCTGCAATAATGTGTGAACATGGATAGTGAAGCGTAGAATACCTTCCGCATTGACAATGATGACCATTTAAGTTAACTGTCCACTTTTGTCCGCCACGTTGCGTTATAGGGTTGAAGGTCTCCTCTACTTCAAACCTTGTGGAGTGGATATCATACACGCGAACGATGTGCGTACAAGCTTGTTCTTGATTTTTCCTAAGTTCTTTAATAAGCTTTGAACAATATACTTGTCCTTCATTTAATTGTTTTTGGGCTTGGCGGCCACGCTCAACAAAGTACTTTCGACACCTACTGTATGTTGATTTGACCAATGCTGTTATGGGAATGTTGCGACAATCCTTCAAAACCTTATTGATACATTCTGAGAGGTTGGTTGTCATGTGGCCATATCGATGTCCTTCTCTATCATAAGTCATCGTCCATTTTTCCTTTGAAATGCGATCAATCCATGTTGCTATGGCTGGACTCAGTTGACGAAATTTTTCTAAATTTTGATCAAAAATGTGCTTGCAAGGAGTGTAGGCTGCATAAAATTAGTTATGAATAACAATTTTAAGTGTATATGAAACTTAAATAAACGTGACCATCAAATATGAAATCTTACCCAATTTCTTCAACATTTCTTTTTGTTTGGCATTATTGAATTTGCGATTGAAATTGCTTGCTATATGTCGGACGCACTAAACATGATAACCGTGGGGAGGTTGCCAACCAAGTGCTTCGTTAGCCACAACAGACTTTATACTCTCGTGATGATCAGATATGAGACAAATACCATTTTTATTTGTGACGTGTTCACGCAAGTGTGCCAAAAACCATGACCACGCTGTCAACGTCTCACCTTCGACCACGACGAATGCTAAAGGAAGGACACCACCATTTCCATCTTGTGATGTGGCCATTAAGAGGGTTCCACGGTATTTGCCGTACAAATGTGTGCCGTCAACTTGTATGATTGGCTTACAATACTTGAAAGCCTCTTTACATTGACCAAAAGTCCAAAACACTCTATGAAACTGACGGTGTTTGCGACTAACTGTATTCCCAATAATAAAATCGTCATGTAGTATTTGAAAATATGATCTAGAAGAATGATTTTGCATGTGTGTTAGCCACGACGACAGTTTCGCATATGACTCTTCCCAATCGCCATATTCTATTGCAATGGCTTTTTGTTTCGCCAACCAAGCTTTTTTGTATGACACCTTGTACGCAAATTCACTGTTAATCCTCTCTTGAATCAAAGAAACTTTTATTGATGGATCTTCTCTGATCATGCCTGTCAATAGAATAACAAAATTTAGATGACAATTAACACTAAAGAATAGCATAATATGAACATAAAATACGTACCTACTACACAAGTGGCAATTAAATCTAAATCAAGCTTCTCGTAATCTTGTGTCATGGTCATATTGAGACATGTGTGTGGTCCACCCCATTGTGTGACTTTCCATGAATCAGTTTTTTTAGATAAAATTGCCCTCATATAGAAAGGGCAATGGCACTCTGCGCTTTTATTAAAGCAACAAACGACATACTTATTCGATTTGCTTTCAACCACTTTGAAACTTTGATGCACCTTCATAGCATATTGTTTGACTGCATTCTTGACCGCATCTTTACTATCAAAATCCATGCCAACATATAATTCTTGGCCAACATTAAAACTCGATGACATCTCCAAACCACAAATGTCCTCCTCATCAGGATGACTCCAGTTGATATTATTATAATGCAAAGCATCATTCCAAAATGGATTTTGAATTCCTTGTACACCTAATAGTCCAAAAAAAATTCAAATCATACATATTTAGCATTAAATACAATTGTCATCAAATGATAAATATATTCACGTAATTTTTTACAGGAAATTATACCTTGTATTGGGTGAACAATTCTTACTGGTTGAATGATGTCGGTGACTTCATCGTCTGTATCAGATATACCGTCAATACTATCATCTTCGTCTAAAGACTCTTCCACATATGAGTTAGATGTGACACCCTCTACCCCTCACATATATATTAATAAAGGAATAAAAATTCAAAATATTAATTAAAAGTATTTTTAAAACATTTTTAAATACAAGCTTTTCAAATGGGTAAAAGGCTCACATTCACTTTCTTCTACATCATATTCAAACTTGTCCAAATAAATAATAAAGTCATCTCGACTCAAAGAAAGTCATATAAGTCTCATACAATTAATATAGAACCTATATCCTAATGTCACATCCTATTAGAGCGTGGTGTTCCCGTGTCCTCTAGCATGAGGTTCTTCATAGTCATCCACCTATTCGTCTGCTCCCCCGAACACAAGTTCAAGATCATCACAGGATCCAAACACAACAACACACAGGGAGTGAGTTATCACATTCCTAGCTAATAGAGAAACAAGACAATTAAATATACATATTATATAAATGAGATACCACTTGCTTAAACATAGCTCACGTAACTTCACCACTTCGTCATTCAAAATTCACTTTTCAATTATCAATCACATTACACAAGAATCCCACACTTCGATCAAGATATAATAACACATCAATTAGCAAGCATATGCAATAGTTATGCTAAGACTCAATTCTATATGCAATGTGGTACCATGTCAGTGAAAAACCACCCTGGGGCGCTTAGGAGTACATAACAAGACACACCACACAATGGGTTTGTCAGGTCACTCTCACTAAGTAAGATCATAGGGAGACCAGTCAGGGTCACGATGTTTTGCGAGAATGCTCCAACCATATGAGATCAGCATAGGCTTAAAGGAGCACTCAAACCCGGTGACCCCCAAGGCCTACACTCCGAAGAGTCCGTCAGGGCCTCTCCCTCCTGATTCAGGTCCAACCCCTAAAATAATTTTTTTTACATGCAGACACTGCTCATGAATTATACAATACCCACGACCTTACACTCGTGTTTTAAACACGTTCAACACAATTGCGCTACGATTTAACACTGGTTCCTAAATAGGAAACCTACATTTTCTCTTTAACACTGCGCATCAACGCTTTTCTCAAGATAACGCTGGTCGGGTATTGTACAATTCATAGCTTACAACACAAGTAATTTCACATCAAGTGTTAACTACACACTTATCCACAACTAGAACTCATTCACGATTTCACATCTCATAGTGTCACAATCCACCATCACATGTTTACAAGTATCTCACAAATTAACACATGTTCAACTTTACACTTATACTCAATCTCAATAACAATATTATAATCTCAAAGCAACATGTTATTCTACAATTCATCACATACTCACAATTTGAATTATCATTTCATAGCCTCAATATAACAATTTATATAAAAGACTATCACAACATGAGGACTAAAACCCCTCAAATAATATTACACAATTATATCCAAATCATAGGTCCAAATATACAAATATCAAGAGCACAATTTATCAAGCAATTTTCATCAGGACATCAATATTTTATTTATAATCATAAAGGAAAAATTGCAATTTAACAAACATCCCAAAATAAAATCCCAATTTAATCCTCTAAGGATCCCTACACATGTTCTCACTAATCCCCAACTGTGAATAACTCATCCCTTACCTCTAAGCGGACTCACGTGTCTTCAGCCAGCGATAGCAACATCTCTAGCGGTTCCCGGAAATTCTTTCAATTATTCATCCGACTGCTCCGATAGAATTCCCAAACGTCAGAGAGACGGAGAAGAGATTGAAACCTCCACTTGTACTGTCTTCATACGATTCCTTTTTCTCCCTCCACGAATATTATGTCGCAAATCCCAACGGTGGAAGCGTGTGGAATTGAATTTCAAACAACATATCCAAATTTCACAATAATCCAACGGTTAACGAAACCGGGATCGTAGTTTTACCAAGACAGCTCTGGGTTTCTGCGGGAAAGAAAAAGGCTACAATGCGAAGGGTTTTTCTCTCAGTTCAGACATGATATCGAAATTCCCAACGGTTAGAATGCTCGGAATTGTGTTGCGAACATGATAATCAAATTTCACGATGATCCAACGGTGAACGGGTTCGAGATCGTCGTTTTTCTGAGACTGGTTTGGTGGGCTGCGGAAAAAGAAAGGGTTTTGAGAGGAGAAGGGGAAAAACGAAAATGAGGCCAAAAGGAGGCAGCTGACTTAACATAACTATTTATACCTAGGGTACTCAGCCTATTATTTGCTCTATATTTATTTATTTATTTATTTATTACTAAAAATCTTTTTAAATTTATTTACGAAAAATTGGGATGTTACATTAGACACAAGATAATCATCATTATCATCTTCATCACCATGTAAATTGCTCACATTTCTTGGCGGTTGCGCCTCATTATTAGATAAATTATTTCCACATGATGTAAGAGAATTTGCCGAATGAAACATAGAACCACCGGCCACATCCTTTTCTATGTACAATTCCAGAACTGACATTTGATCTTGTTGTTGAAAACTTTCAAGCATGGTTTCAACATCTTCGTCATCACAAATTTGCAACGCAACATATTTTCCAGACACTAAAAATCTACAACTGATAGCAGAAATAATTTCATTATTTTCTAACTTTACCTTATCTCCAATTTTTTTCTTCAAAGCATTGAAACTAATTCCACGTTTAATCTGAATCGCTTTTTTACTGCCTTCAAATATTACACCATCATTCTCTTCATGTACCCTTCCATTGAAATACAACACTGTTATAACCGAATTCGTCATGTATCTACAAAAACAAAATTTTAAATAATTAATCATAATAAATTTAAAATAATCAAATATAATCACAAAAGGTCTCTTTACTGGAACTTCACATTAAAACTTTATTCTTAAAAAAATTATTAACTTCAAATAAATATAATGGTAGACACTTAAAAAACACAAACAATTTTAAGGTAATAATTTTAAAGGAAAAATAAACCATAAACAAAGTTAATATTATAAATAATTAATCTTAACAATCATAACTTCAAAATAAAATAGGTAATTAAAAAATTACTATAAATATATTAAAATAAATATGATGTCAGCCAAAAACTTAAAAGTATAAATTTATTTTAAACACCCTTCAAGTTGAACGCTTATAAATTTTTAACACATACCAACAAACTATGAACATGAACCTAATCTAATTAAAAAAATACTACAACTTGATATTTAAAAAAAATTTCACACCCAAAATACTTATTTCAAATAAATATGATGCTACAACATTTTTTTATTTTAAACACAACTAAAAATACATTATTCATCAATTTTTAACACACTAACAAATCATCAACACTAACCTAATTAAAAAGTACAATATTCAGTTAAAAGTCAAAATATTTTTTCCGGATTCAAAATATTTTCTTGAAATAAAGATGATGGCAGAAAATTTCTTATTTTACACGCAATATACTTTTACTTCAACCCATACACAAATTTTTAACACAAAGGAAGAGGCAAATGAAATATAAAATTAATTGATAAAAAAATTAATTAAAAAAAGATTTGATGCCGCAGTTGGTTCATTGAAAATTTCGAACCTTCAATGAAACCTTGAAACAAATTTAAACAAGAAAACAATTTTTGAAGATTTTGGTAAGTTCTCAAGAACGCTGAACACTAAAACTGCAAATTTTCAAATCACAAGTAATTGGGAACACAGGATACGTATTTAACACAAAGGAACACGAATATGAAATATAAAACTAATTTATAAAAAAATTAATTAAAAAATAATTTGATGCCGCAGATGGTTCATTGGAAATTTCGAACGTTCAATGGAACCTTGAAACAAATTTAAATAAGGAACCACTTTTTGAAGATTTCAGTAAGTTCTCAAGAACACTTACACTGAAACTGCAAATTTTCAAGAGCACTAAAACTGCAAATGTTGAAAACTTGAAATCACTGAATTAATGGGAAACACGGAGACAAGTATTTAAAGTGCCTAAACCGCAAAAGCCAGCAGCGACTCCTTTTACTTGGCCCAAATCGCCAAACCTACTGGCGAATCCTCTTTAATTTCCTAAGCCCAAGGAGTCAAAGGCTGCTCCCTGCACCTGCAACCTGTTCCTCCTGCACGCGCTGCACCTGCACTCCCGTAGCCTGCAACCTGTTCCTCCTGCACGCGCCTGCAACTGCAAAGTCGCCAGTCAAACCAGCGGTTTGTGAAACCACTGCTTGAATCGCCAGTAGAGGTGGCGAGATCCACCTTAGGCGAAGTGCATGCCATAGCATTGCCTAAAGCACAAAGGTACCAACTTTACGTTCCGCATTGCAATTCTCGGTCTCTGTGTGTTCCAGTTCAATCTAAGCATGCCCTTGATTTTGTTTTTTCAGAAGAAATATGAAAAATTCACCCCTTTTCAGGAAGAAGAAAGCCTCGGTTTGTGGAATTGAGACATGGAGAGCAGCAGTGGGAGAGAGAGCACGGGGCGTGTGCCACTGTCAGGGGTGGTCAGATGTACTGTCATGGCTATGGTGTTCCCAGAGATGGTGAGAAGATGTGTTGTTGCTTTGTTTTATTTTGTTTTGTTTGTTTGTTTGTTTTTGTTGTTGTTGTTGTCTTGGATTCAGTCTACTTCAATGAAACTCTCATTGGGTTGGGGTTGGTTTGTTTTTGGACAAAACTTATATACGTTGTCAGGGGTTTGATTTCTGACCTATGTGAATGGAGAAGACTTTGTTTTGTTGGGAGAGATAATACTCACGTTGGTGATATTTATGCCTCGAAAGGAATTAGTCGGTTGGGGAATATCTTGATGCACTCAAAAAAAAAAAAAAACCTGTATGCAGTTTTTTAGGGTGCTTTTGGTGATTTACTCCTATCTGGAGTTTTACCTCAGTGACCTATGTTGATTTTTAATGCAGCAACCCTTTATTACGTAGATTACTGAAGTGAAACTCTAATTTTGATGGGGGAACAACACCAAAAAGGACTTAAGAAACTGCATATAAGTTTTGTCCTTTGTTTGTTTTCTTTTGAGTTTTGATTTTGGGGTTTCTAGTGCTTCAAGGAGTCAATGTAACTAGACCAAAGAAAGAAGAATTAGCTTTTGAAAAAAAAAAGAAAAAAGAAGACAACTTAGTTGCAGTTCTTTTAAGTGCTTTTGGTGACTTCCGAGTTCTGAGCAAAATTGGAGTTTTACCTCGGTATTCAGCACTCTTTAAAAGTCAAGCATTTGTTGTGTCAGTTACTGATGTGAAATTTAAATCATACTTGGAGAACAACGCTAAAAGTACATAAGGAACTTCATCTAAATATTATTGTAAAAGGATGAAGTAAGCATTTGAGTTCTTTCTATGATCCTAATACGTGTATATTCTAACATACACACATATCATGCTTATATCCCTATCTACATGTGTCTAGCAATATAAGAAGTTCTATCAAGTGTAGATGTAATGGCTTGAAAAGTCTTTTTAGCTTGCAATTATGAGGTCAGGTTTTCTTTTGAAAATGTCAAAACTCAATCATTTGTGTTTTCAGATTTGTTGTTTTAATGTGTACTTCACAGAAGTAATTGTAGAAATGGATATAAAGAGTTCGTAGTGTGAAATGTGGAATATATGGACCGTTAATGGAATATAAAGAGCAATGGTGTAATTTTGAACGATGTGTGGAATGTAGATGTACATGTCTGTCTTTTTCTTTTGTTTCCAAGGCTGATGTTATTGGTTTGGGAATGAAGGGAAGAATTTGGCTGACTAAAGTGTCGAGGGTTAGGTCTTCAGTTTGGAAAGTTGGGGGTAAACGTCCAGGTAAATCCTCCTTTGTTGCTAGCAGAATATCGTCGTTGTTTTCCTTTGTAATTTAGTGTGACTATTTTTCATTTTGGTGCATCTTCGTTAGGTTATAATGCAAGTGACTCTGAGTCTGATGAATTGGAAGAAGATTCTTAAACAGACTAAATTTGATTTCATGTCCAAAATTCTCAAAAGTGAGTTTATCCTGATCCCAACCCTGTCCTTGTGTTGTTAGTGATTTTACTCTTTTTATCTAATAGAAAAGCTTGAGGCTTGGGCTTGTGTGCCTTATTTCTTCCTATTTAGATTGTTGTGTATTTTGTATCAAGTAATTCAAATTTATTTCTGACTTGGGAGTGTTATGATGGGTTTTATGTTCTGAGATCCAGAAATATGTATTGCATAATTTGGCGTGTGATGTAACTTCTCTACATGAGTCTAAGAGTTTGTGTCTAGTCTACCTGGGAGAGGGGTTTCAGAAATTTTAAGTATTTTGTTTGTATTGTTCTTACTTTCTCTTGAACTTGAAAGGTTACATGTCTCTTTTTATTTTGTTTGTTGTTCCCCCTATCTACAGTGTTGTTCTTGTAAAATGAGATGTAATTAATCACATTAAAAAAGAGAGACATAAAGACTGCCAACTTGCCAAGATGCTAAGCTTATCCTTTATCACTTTGTATGTAATTTGAGGGAGAATAAGATTTCAATATGTGGTTTAAAAGATAAAGATGATATTACATGCAATTAATCTGGTGATTGAGTTGGTTATGGCACTTTCTTTTTAACCTTCTTGAAGTTTGATAGTGTTTCTGAGAAAGTCTGCTGAAAGTTTTGAAGTTAGATCATTAGCAAGGGCTGGGATGGGGGAGCATATAGATTTTGGGGTCAACATATACTCAATTCGATCTTTATTTGCTCAAAGTTAGAGGACAGCATTGAAGAACAATATTGCATCTTTGTCATTCAATGTTGATAAAAATGAAGTCATTGTCAATCTACTATGTTTAAAAAACAACGTACCCCATTGCCCAGAGGCTCTTCGCTATGCAAAGGTATGGGGGAGGGATGTGTCAATCTACTATGTTTAAATAGACTATAATGTGTTGTGGCGAAGTCTGTGCAGTGTGAAACAACAAAGCAACAGTGTTGATAAAAATCAATTCTTTTTTTTTTAAGCCTCCACATTCCATCAAATGAACAAAATACGTAAAGAATTTGGAAATGCAATATACTCATATTAAACTACAATGGAAACTAATGTGGTAGGATAACTGGCCTGAGCCATTGTTCCAGAAGCATCATTTTGAACAATATATGTTTCCTGAATTGAGCTAATGGATTTTTTTGGAATGGTTTACTGCTGAGTCTTTGCATTGTAGTGCTTCACATTATAACAGACCATTCTTGATTGACATTAAACTGTCATTCTTTGTAGATTGATCTTGCGCTCCTTTGTTTTCTAGGTAGGTGTGGCATCCTGCTTCTTCATAGCCACCACATATGTTCTAGTGATTTCCAGTTATCATTTTGCTTCCTGATCTGTGTATGATATGCTACACCATTTTTTTTAATCAAGGAAAAAGAAAAGGAAATATTATTACTTTTTGATGAAATTGTTGCTTGTTAATTGAGGGGCTTTTTTCCCTTTCCTTGACACATCACCATATCATGCAAATAGAATAGGAGCGTATATAAGTTAATACTTTCTAAATCCGAAATGCAGATTCAGGCTTCCAAATGATGTTTACCCAAGTTTTAGATATTTATTTGTCTGGTTTTATGGCATGCTACATTCTATGCTACCTTCTAGTTAATCCCACTTTTTTTTTTTTGGTGCTCGTCTAGTTAATCTCTTACGATAAGGTTTGGACTTTGGATATCTAATTGCAATGAAAACAAATTTCTGGAGAGGGAGCGGGGAATAAATGTACACATTCATCATGGTTTGGAGGACAGTTATGTAATTCTAATTCATGGGCAGGGTTTGATCCTTACAATCTTAAAAATACCACCCAATCCCCCTACCCCGTCTGGGAATTAAAAGAAAATTGAATTACTGGGTGGAGATTATTTTATTTTGGGGTACATTTGTGGCATTGAAGTTTGAATATATACTATCTCATACCATATAAATTACTTAAACTCTTAACCACTTAATTATTAGGTAGAGTTAACTTAGTTTTAAGCTTTAAATATGTTTTTGATCTTTGATATATACATATTTTTGACATTTGGTCCTTAATAATTTTTTTTTTGAATCGGGTTCTTAATATTTGAAAATTTTTGTCCGAGATAATTAGTCAAAATTCGTTATCTGCTTATGTGATTATTAATCAATCATACAGATATGTCACGTGTCATGTCACTATACTTGTTGCTTGAGTGAAATTACACGTAAGATTTTTTTAAAATATTTATGTCATTTGGAAAGCCATGCTTTTTGGGAATAGCTTTTTGGAAAGAGAGACCATCACCACTCCTATGTTTCTCCATTGAGCAAAATGAGACTGCCGTCACTCCTTCATTTCTCCATTTATCTCTTCCCTCTCTCCAAGCCTCAACAAACATCATACCAGAATACAAATTGGCAAGCCACTTTTCATCCCTAATTTTGTGTCACCCTACAATTTAAATTCACTATCCCAAATCAAAACTCTAATTTTAGATTCAAATAAACATTGGGATTTAGAGTCGATGGTAAGAGTTATGCGCGCGTGACGTTTACAGTGATAGAGGGAGGGTTGCGCACAGGATTTTGGGTATGGGTGGAGCCATGGAGGTGGTTGCGACACGGGGTAGTGGTTTTGATGTTGTTTTGTTGGGATTTGGTGATGGGTGATGGTTTTGGGCTCAAATTTGACAGATTTGATGATGATGGTGGAGCGGTGGTGTGGTGATGGTGTAGGAAGGTCATGTGGTGGCCCATGACACGGTGGTGATGGGGTTGGGAAGAGAGATGGCGATGCAGTAAACGTTAAGGGAGGAGATGGTGATTGGTGGTGGCTATGGTGTTTTGTGGGTGTCATGCCCACCAAGATGCAGCTGCAGTAAACTATCGCTTGAAGCTCTCCCACCAAGATGGTGGTTGGTGGTGGCTATGGTGGTTAGTGGTGATGCAGTAAACTGTCGCTCGAAGCTCTCCCATCACCAGATGCTTTACTTTTATTGTGTTTTTTCTCTGAAAGATGTTGTCATGATAAATGTTGTTAACATGAGAAACATAGTGGCCTTAGAGGGCCCTTCATGTATAGAAAGAAAAACATTCGAAACATAAAATTCAGTAAACAGACTGGATGGTGGCTTGTAGTGATGAAGATGAAAGCCCACAACATGGTGATGCTGGGTCGATGGTTTGAGGCTAAAACTTCCTGCACATCCATAAATTGTTTTCCGAAAGCCCAGACTCTAGGGAAAATAACGGGGTACAGGAAATGCATATTTGAAACAAAACTACTAACGCAAGAGATAGAGCCTTTAATATGATTGTGAAATAAAAACTCTGTTCATAGTTTTCAACAAATGGTTCTTAATCTCATGATCTTTTGAAAACACGAAAAAAAGCACTGAAATTTTCATTGCACATGACATAATTGGTACAGAAAAATTGGTCAAGTACTGTTCTCTGGATAATTATTTTTTTAACAAAAAATTCTTCGTTGTGAAATGACAAGTACCTATAAAATTTGACATGGCACATTCTGCTTAACCATCTGAATCATAGATTTACGTTCTCCAAGTACCACTTGTAGGTATCAGCAAGCCCATCCTTGAGTGAGACTTTTGGTGTCCAACCCAGGCTTGCAAGTTTGGAGCTATCCATCAGCTTCCTTGGAGTCCCATCAGGCTTAGTAGAATCCCAAACAAGATCCCCTTCAAATCCCACCACTTCCTTCATCAACTCAGCCAATTCCTTAATAGTAACCTCCTTTCCACTCCCTACATTCAAATGCTCCAGTCCGCTATACTTTTCCATCATGAAGACAACCGCGTCTGCCAAATCGTCAACGTGCAAGAACTCCCTCAATGGACTTCCGGTGCCCCACACAACCACCTCCTTAGCACCATTGACCTTTGCCTCATGAAACCTTCTCATGAGAGCAGGTAACACATGCGAATTCTCGGGATGAAAATTGTCATATGGTCCATATAAGTTGGTGGGCATTCCCGAAATTGCATCCCACTTATGCTGAATTCTGTAAGCCTGGCACATTTTGATCCCAGCAATCTTGGCAATGGCATACCATTCATTTGTGGGCTCTAAGGGTCCAGTAAGCAAAGCATCTTCCGGAATCGGTTGGGGTGCAAATTTGGGGTAAATGCAAGAGGAACCCAAAAACAACAGTTTCTTAGCACCATTGCGATATGCAGAATCGATGACATTGGTCTGGATTTGGAGGTTGATGGCAATGAAATCAGCAGGGTAGGTGTTGTTGGCATGGATGCCACCAACTTTGGCTGCAGCTACAATGACAAATTCAGGTTTTTCATAAGCAAAGAAGGCTTCAACATCAGATTGTCGAGTGAGATCAAGCTCGGCATGGGAGCGCAAGACTAGATTAGTGAACCCAAGTTGGGTGAGCTTGCGACCAATGGCCGAGCCAACAAGACCCCGGTGACCAGCAACAAACACCTTAGCAGATTTGTAAGCTAGAAATGAATTGGATGACAATTCTACTGAAAATTCACGAAAAGAAATAATATCAGGAACACATTTAAAATCAAAGAATTACAAAAAGAATGGACTAATTCTTTTTGAATTTAATAAGAATGCATTTACACTGTCATCTAATCACAGATTTATCATGTATAATAAGTAGGTTAACTTTAAGGACAACTATTTTAAAAGTCATATCTAGGATGATTTCTGGCTAGTTAACAGTATAAAAATCTTATACTATCAGTACATGAAAATCAATCTCATTTTTTTTGCTAGAATGAGTCAGCAATGGTGTTGATTCTTAGACCAATATAACTAATCCTTAAAGTTGAATTCTTAGACCACCCTTTAATTGGTCAAATTCTAGTTGAATTCTAAGTTCTAACAAAATTTTCAGGGTGTGTAGCACTACTCATCCAAGAATTAAGACATTCAATTCAAGTAGGGATTCATTTCAAGGAGTTTCAGTGAATAATTCTCTATGCAATCATACACAGATAGAAGACATGAATGAAGAGAAGAAAAACCGTTGTTGTCTTGGCTTCCCATGCTCGTGTGTGTTGGTTGTTTTACACAACAGTTAAGCTATTCCAACTTTCAACTTCAAATCAAACCTGCGACGAATCAATAACATTAACAAAAAATTCAAAGTAAAAATAAAAACAAGCAACTCATTATAGAGGAACATAAAGCTCAACATCTACAGATATAACACCCCACCATCCAAATCAATGAAGGACACTAATTAAGGTCTCAAATCTGAAACCCACTTCCAATACGACGGATGCAAACAAAATTTTTTACCTCGAATTTGAAGCGAACTAAAATCTCTTATTGAGAGGCTAAAACGAATGGCGATGCGATGATACCCAAGAATCCGACCCAGGTTGAGTTGGATTCCGGCGACGGTAAGCTCAGATCTGAGAGATCAAATCAGAATCTCCTTCTCTCACTCACTTACTCTATGATGCTATTCATTTCGTTTTTCACCATATATATATATATATATATATATATATATGAACATTATCTTTTACAACGTTGTGTCCATTCACTCGTGGTTCAATTTTATATTTCTATTTTTATTCAAACCTTTCAAAAATTATTAGTATGTAAATTGTAAATGATAAATGGTATATATTAAATATTTATTATAAATATTAAAATATACTGATCAGCATATTTATTATATATTTAATAAATATGGAAAACATTTATTAAACTAAATATATAATATATAATATGAGTATTTACTAAACATATAATAAGTATTTATTAAATACATTAAATATAATAAATATTTCTTATATTTGATATATATATATATAAGTGTATTTTAATAATAAAATATTTTTCTACAGCCTTAGCACATCAAACTAGAATTAAGAACACTAAAATCATATAATTATAAAATTAATTTTTTTTTAAAATAAATGTTAATTGTTACTTTTGTTAACTTTTTTTTAGCGAAAATGATTTGAGTTGACGTTCTCTCTCTTCAATTTTATTTTCATCTACAAAATCAATCTTATAACTAATGTAAAATTTAAGAAATTAAAATTAGAGAATTATAAAACTTGAATGACTAAAATCAAACATGTCAATTTAGATAAGTATGTCAAATTAGTCATCCTGCCAACACTATCATCATGTATGTGGCACAAATCAATGACATTTACTTACTGATGAAAAGAAATTAAAATTACATAATTATAATATTTGAAAGATTGAATTGACTAAATTAGAACTAAAAGACAAAATTTACACATTTGTAATATGTGAAGTACTAAAATTATAATTAAACCATAAAAAGAAAATAAGAATATCGAAAATATTTAATTGAAAGAGGGAAAAAAAAAAAAGTTCCACTCTTAAAATTGAGTATTTTAATTTATAATACAATAAATATTAGAATATATATACTATTGTATCTTATTTTATTTAATTATGTATTCTCATTAAAAAATATTAATTTTATACACTGAATTTTAGTATCAATAAAAAGTTCCACTCTTTATGTATTTTAGTATTATTCTCCCATTACCAATTTCTAATACACTGAAATTGGGCAGGGGGATACACCGTTTTATGTTTTTCATGTCAAATGCCAAAATAAAAATGGAGAATAGTAAAATTTTGGGAATAAGTAAAAGCTATGCAAAATTCGCATCAACATGCATCAAGTACTAGTAGTAATTTTTTTCAGTAAACACAGCAACTTCCTTAAATTTTCGTGAGTCCTTGAGCACCGACAATGGTTGAGACTTACAGTACAAGTGATTGCATGTCATGACAGCCAAGTTATCTTCCTCCAGACTTGCATATATAATGTATTTTATCTGTCCCGTACACCCAAAACAGAGTGTATTTCGTCTCTCTCCGTGAAGGAATTTTGTGGTGAGGGACTTGCTCTTCAAACAAAAATTTCGAACACCACGTACAATATTTATTAGTTTTAAAAATAATTAATCTCTTATCTGAAATTTAACTGAACTCTTTTAGTAAAATTTTATTATTTTTTTATATACAAGACTCTCAAATTTAAGATTTTACTTAAAAAAATTAAATTGAAGATCACTCCAATCAACAATTTATAAGTCTTTTAAAATTTCTTTGAGTATAAATAAGTTTGTTTAAGTTAATTTTTTGAAATAAAATAAGTAATTTTATAATTTTTAAAAAGTTCATAACTCATCTCACCCGAGTGTACTCCCAAAAAAATATAATTTAGATCAAATTTTAAATTCTGAATCATTTGATTAGTAAAGACAAATTATTATTATTTATGTTAATATTCGTTTAAATACATCAAGAATGTAAAAAAATTCTTTTATATATATATATATATTCTTGTCATTTACTATTCTTAATTTTTTCTTAAAAAATTATAATTAAAAAAATCAATGTATTAGAGTGTAATTTATATATTATATGATTCAATATAAAATATTTTTACTAAAAATTAATTGAAAAATATTTCATTTTTCCTATTAAAGAACAAGATGACATAATAAAGACTTTAAAATATAATTAGACATTTATGTAAAAATATTTTGTAGCAATAATATATATAATTAAATTTTATGTACTGCTGTAAAAAAAACTCTATCTTCTATAAGTGTCATGATTTTAGTGAGGAAATACATACCCTTGTAACAATAAATTTTTTCTATGAATATTTTATTTTTCTGTCCAAAACTCTATCCAACTTGTTTTTTTTTTTTATTTTTTTTAACTATTGTGGTTTCAGACTCAGTGATTCAGTGATATTCTAGTCTTCCACAATGTTTTAAAATACTAATGCAATGGACTGATAAATAACAAATGTGTCTTGTGTTTTTTTTTTTTTTTTGAAGGATGTCTTATGTGGTTCTTAATGTATTTTGTGTGTTCACAATTTGTGGTTCAAGACTCCAAGTCTCACGTAAATAGTTGAATATCATGCGTTATTATATCAATAAATAGTTTAAAGTAAGGCTCTTGAAACTTGAAAGTAAAATATATACTAGAAAGGGTTTAGAAATATTTTTATTATTCTATAGGTAAATAGTTGTTTTTTGTCTTTAAATGTGTAGAATGATGATAAATTCGTCATCCAAAGATAAAAATTTAAATTTTAATCTTTGAAAGTGAAAAAAAAAATGCGATAAATCTATTCATCTGATATCGTTAATGAAAGACTTACGTGACACATTTAGGAACGAATTAGTCAGATCTCATTCTTCTATAAGGATTAACTTAATGATTGTGCAATAACATTAGGTAGTGTTAAAATCAAGTTGGATCTCATTTTTTTGTAAGGATTAAATTAGTGATTGTGCATTTTTGTTTGAGTTTCATATTTTAGGTAAAGTAATGTCACAATAGAAATTTTAGAGCAATATACATATTGTACTTATTAATAAATATTATGCTTTTTGTTATGTTTGTTGTAACTTATGCTTGTTTTTCTATTTTTTTAAGCGTTTATCATAATGTTATGTTTGCAATGATTAAAAAAGAAAGGAAAGATGAATATTAAATTATATTTTGGATAAATAATTATTTTTGTCCATAAATGTGTAAAGTGCTGAAAAATTTGTCCTTGAAAATACTCTTTAATTAACGGTAACAAGCAAGAAATTAACGGATAAGTTTTGTTGCACTTTTTTTTTACTTTCGAGAATTAAAATTTGAATTGTTATCTTTTAAGGATGGACAAATCTATCGACGTATTATATATTCAGGAACAAAAATGACAATTTATTTTTATTCTATTCCTTTTTCAACTCGAGTGTTTATTCCAATTATTATTATTATTATATTCTTATACAGTTATTATACATTTATACTCCTCCTATTCTTTATGAATGATGCTTATTTAGATCTTTTATGAATATTGTGTATGAGAAAAAAAAATCTATTCTCTTTTTAACTCCACTATTTATTCAAGGGCAATGCTTTGACGATCCCGTGGAGCTAGTGAAAGCTTTGCTGTTAATAACGGTTCATATTGCACCATCCATAAAGATGGTCTACCCTAAAATTTCCCCTTATTCAAATTGTTTTTATTAAATTCTTATACTCCTATTTTCTAAGAACGATGCTTTTATGGATTTGGCAACATATTTTCATAAGAAAAATCAAAAAGAGGTCCTACCGGGAGTCGAACCCAGGTCGCTGGATTCAAAGTCCAGAGTGCTAACCACTACACCATAGAACCTTGTTGTTAGGAGGTTCACATGTTATACTATTTAAAAAATTTATTTTCAGATATCCATGCCTTTTCCCATTCGGATCTCAAACGAGCATGAAAGAACATAAATTAAATCCCATAAATTATCATTTTTATTTTACATTAAACTACCAACTATTATTAGGCGACTAAAAAAGTTAAATGGTTTTTTTACATATGTTTCATTCCAGTTAAATGGTTCACCCATAAATCACTAAAAAAGTAACCACAATAACATGGTTTTTTTAATTAAATATAATTTCATTTATAAGAAAAAGACTAATATGTCCTTTTATTAAAAATTGTGAAATGACTATTGAATCCCTATAAGAAATAGGAAATGTCTAATAAATCCCTTTCTCTAATGAACATAGTGCGACTGATATGACTTCAAGCATTGCCGGTTATATGTGACATATAATCCTCTTTCATCCTATTTTGTGGTGGATTACACTAACATTTCTTCGGCAAAATACTGAATATTATAATTCATGTTCAAGTTCAAATACCAGCATTCTCACATGACTTGGCAAAACAACTCTCATTTCAAATGTCTTGATTCAATCAAACTATATTCAATTAAATTTAGGAACAGAGATTTTAAATTTGAAAATTACATATGAAATTGGGAGAAATGCACAAATTACAGATGTTATGAGCATCACCATTTGGACATTTTATCATACACTTGGAGTGCAATTTAAGGGTACTCTAATGCCATTATGACATATCAAACAAAAATATCAGCACCTATACTGCAGAATCTAACAAACTACGTGTGCAAGGTTATAAAGAAAAACAAAATATCAAGACCCCCACCCCACACGTCTTAAACTTGCTGAATAACAATAATCATTTAAATTTCATCATAGAACATTTTCCTTATTGCAATGAACCTTTTAATTGTGTGCAGTGTGTAGCATGTACTGCCTGAGATTCCAAAACTCCAAAAGCTGTAAAATTTTCCTACGTTGTTTCCTCAAATGTTCAATTTTTTTTTTCATCAATGTAAAGTTCAAATCTTTATCAATCCTCAAATGTACAAATGAAACAATGACAAAAATAACAAATCCTCCTGGACAGCATTGAAAGGCCATATAGAGAATTGTATACATAATCCAGGCATCCACTAATTTTGTTAAATAATTATAATAAAATGGAATTACTGTTTAAGGTTCATAATCTCACCGTTTATTTATTTTAAATGATATCCAATGTTGTAAAATAAATGTTTCATCCATGAACCTTATGGTATAAGGGTTCACAGTAGAAACCGCCTCATTATTAATTAAATGTGATATCTATCCGACTATGCACACATACACTTTCTTACTCCATAGCAAATCTTGGTGTTTTCCGAAAACGAAAATAAAATGCTACAGTTTTACATATTATTACAAGTTGCCTACAATTTGTTCATAATATAATTATGAATTAAATGTAATTTTGGTGTTTCTATTTTGTTTAATTTATAATTTTGATCATTCCATTCTGAAACATTTAATCCTCTTATTTTAAAAATCTATAATTTTGATTATTTTATTTTAAAATAGAGACATTTGATTCTCATAGTTTAGAAATTATATAATTTTAGTTTTTTATTTTAAAAAATTTGTAGTTTTAGTGCTATGTTCAATTTTATTTATGTTTTATTTCTTATATTGTAATTAATTAAATAATTTCTTTATAGCACTTTGAATTGGATCAAAATAAAATATATGTAAAATTGAAGATTTAACAAAAAAATTATAAAATTTATAAAGTAAGAGATCAAATGTCTCTATGAAATATTTGACTAAAATTATATATTTTTTAAAATAAAAAACTAAATATTTTTATTTTAAAATGAAGAGACTTATTAAACAAAAGATGAGGACGAAAATTAGATTTAAGTTATAGTTATTTAGTGGCTAATACAAGGTGTTCATTTTATGCGGCTCACTCGTTCGAGTAGCGTAATAATTATACCTACATATCTTATTGGATTAAGATGGCATCTCCCGCAATTTATTCTCCGTTATCTCTTTCAGCAACTCAACCCAACAAGAAATCTTCACACATAAAACAAATCTAAATTACAAGAAGCGTCTAAAGTTATTTAACCAATTCAGAAATGAAAACAACCAATAACCCCTCTAACAAAACGGTCCAATAAATAATTGATAATTGTCGTTAAATGTAGTTTGTTTGATAACATTGGATCTCTGACATTGGTACCACATAATCAGACAGGAACTCGATCCAATAACACATCCTATCCTATGTTTACAAGCCGCCCTTCTCTCTCTATAATGTGAAAACTTAGTGTATGTTCCACTCTATCTAGAGCATTTTTGAAAATGAGATAAAAAAAAAACTACTTTTGGCCCAAAATTTTGTCAAATAATTATAATTTTTGTTTTCGATTTCATTTAACTTTTCTCTAAGATATGTATCCGAACCCATTTCATAACAATTTCAATTACAAATCAAATATACACTTAATTTTCAAGAATCTTCATATAATACATAAATCAAATTTTCTTAACTTTTTCTCTTAAATTCAAAATAGATTAGGTATCACATAAAGATTGACTAAATTATAAATAGGTGAGATGTAAGATTATATAATAATTTCTTTTCTAAAACAGTTTTTTAATTGTTCCTTAAATAACTAAAGTCTAAAATGAATGTTTTTAATAGTAGTATAAAAGAGACTTATATGAAAAGTACAATTTTATAAGAACTAAAAAAACAAAATTTAAAAATGTAAAACATAATTTAGATGGAAATTCAAACCAGTTTTTTTATAAATATTAAAACCACAAAACTAAGTATATGATAAATATACTAGAGAAATATTGAATCCTACATCCTACATCTTAATAATGTAAGAAGGGTATTAAATGGCAGGCTGTGAGGCAACCCAGTCAAACCCACAAGTCTTGACCCAGTTCAGTTTTCCACAGTCAAACATATCCTCAGCTTCCTAGAAGCAGCTTCCAAGACTTTTTTGCTGGTTATCACTAGCTTTTGCCATAAAATCGTGCATCAATTTTCTGTCTGTCTGTCACTCTCTCCTCTATATGACTATATTGAGTCTTGTCTCCTCTCCTTATATCATGTCATATACCACTTTTCGAAAATAAATTCAAATCCAAAGCAAGCTTTTCTTCATTGCCACCCGAATTTCAATAGGACACATATCTTTGATCTTTCACAGTTTCACTCACCTTCTTTCCATCAATAATAAAGAACAATATTACTAGTAACATTACCATGGGAGATCATAGTAACTGGGAAACTTCTGAACTTAGTCATAATAATCATCATCAAAATCATCAAGTTGGACTTGATGTTCTTAAATTCAAGTCTGTTCAACCTCCCTCACTACCCCTCTCTCCCTCTCCAGTCTCCCCTTCTTCTTACTTGAACTTTTCATCTGCTTTCAGCCCTTCTGAGTTGTTGAACTCACCTTTGTTTTTTCCTTCTCCAAATGTAAGTTACAAACTCTCATGCATATTGACAAGTGTGCATGTTTGGGGCATTACTAATTGTCGGGTTTTAATTTCTTTGTTCTTGTGTGTGTGGTTTTAGATTTTTGCTTCTCCTACTACTGAGGCCTTGGTTGGCCAGAGCTTCAACTGGAGGAACGGTTCAGGTGAAGAACAACAGCGTGGCAAGGAGGATGAGAAAAACTACTCTGACTTCTCTTTCCAAACCCAAATTCAATCTTCCTTAAACATGTTTCAAGTGGTGAGTGAGCACTGTTTTTTTTTTTTTTGTCACCATTTGAGTTAAACAATTATATTTTTTGTGTCTTTTTGGTTATTATTTGATCAACAAAGACACTTGGAGGCCGGTTCTTATTTGCTGTTATTTACATATTTGGACTTGTTTCTGTTATTAGCTTCTTCTGTCTTGTATGTCTTGTGGGGTCAGTTTCTTATTTACTTGTTTTTAATGGTCCTTTGAATTTTCTTTTTCTACTTCTGCTTTGTTCATCTTCTTTTTCTATTTTAATTTTGTTGGTATAAACACGGTTTGAATGGTTAAAACAAGGTTCATATCTTGCCTAACATATTCTAAGTTGAAAAAGTCTAACCCAAAAAGTATGCCAATGTATGTTTCTATGTTTTGACAAACAATAAACTTCATTGTAATGATATAATCAAGATGTATAATCATAGTAAACAAGGTTTGATTTATTGATGGCTTGAAACATGTTATTCTTGTCATTATTTGGATTTGTATTCTAAATACTTGTTTGTTCTACTTGGACAGCAGGAACCGCTTAAGAAACAAGACATGTGGAAATTCAATGAACCTACAAAGCAGTCTGATTTTTCATCTGAGAGGACAGCAACAAAATCTGAATACCCTTCAATTCAGAAATTTTCCTCAGAAATGGCTGCCGGAAAACCAGAAATACAAAGTAATTCAGTTCCAGGGTCTGGTTATTTTGACTATACAAGTGCATCTCTGTCTGTTAGAGAACAAAAGAGAGCAGAAGATGGGTTCAACTGGAGAAAATATGGACAGAAACAAGTGAAAGGGAGTGAAAATCCTCGTAGTTATTACAAGTGCACACATCCAAATTGCTCAGTGAAGAAGAAAGTGGAGAAGACTTTGGAAGGACAAATCACTGAAATAGTATATAAGGGCCAACATAACCACCCTAAACTGCAGTCTACTAGAAGAACAAACTCTCAATCAATTAATCAACCTTCTTCATCGTGCACAAATTCAGGGATATCTGATCAATCAGTGGTGACCCTAGGAAATCCACAAATGGATCATTTCTCCATACAAGAAGATTCTTCAGCTTCTGTTGGAGAGGAAAATTTTGAGCAAACATCACAAACCAGTTATTCTGGAGGAGATGAAGATAACCTTGGACCAGATGCCAAAAGATGGTAAGATCAACAAACTGCAGTTTAATGATCTGATTCGCTATTTTAGAATGAAATTGCATAGTTCACTTGGTTTGCATATAACTAATTCGGATTCTCATTTTTGTAGGAAGGAAGATAACAAAAACGATGGCTATTCTGTCTCAGGGAGTAGAACGGTTAGAGAGCCTAGAGTTGTAGTTCAAACCACAAGCGAAATTGATATACTTGATGATGGCTTTAGGTGGAGGAAATATGGACAGAAAGTAGTCAAAGGAAACCCAAATGCAAGGTAATTAACAGATGAGAACAAAGACCCTTAAGTTAATGGTTCTAAGTGTTGCAATTCATGTTGTTACTGTCACCATTACTTAAAATTGTTCAAAACATTTCATCTGCAGGAGCTATTACAAATGCACGGCCCCTGGTTGCTCAGTGAGAAAACACGTTGAGCGAGCTGCACATGACATCAAAGCTGTGATCACAACTTATGAAGGGAAACACAACCATGATGTACCTGCTGCACGTGGTAGCGGAAACTATTACATGAACAGAAATTCTCTGAACAGCAGCATACCAGCACCTATAAGACCCTCGGCAGTGAATTGTTATTCTAACTCATCAAGTTTCACAAACTCTCTCTATAATAATACTAGACATCCAGCAACTGGTAATCAAGAATCATGTTCACTGGACAAGTTCAAGAACCCTGGAAGTTTTGGCTATTCAGCTCTTAACAGATCAATGAGTTCACATACCGATCAAGCGCAATACACAGATGCTGCACACTCAAAGGCCAAGGATGAGAGGAAGGATGACTCATTCCTTCAGTCATTTCTCTCAAAGGACTACTGAATTTGAACTGGACCACAACTTTACGTATAATCTTGGATATGTTTTTGTATAGCATGTAGGACTTTAGTTTTTTCACAGCAGAATATAGACAAAAAATTTGCAAATGTTTACTTATTTACCTCATTTAGATTAGTGATTGGCACTACAGCCATAGTGACAGCAAATTGCTGCTATACCTGCCTGCCAAGTTCATGTCCAAATAGAAACTTCAACTTTACCATAGGATTGACTGATGAATTCAGTTATTCTTTTGTTGTATTTGTAGGGAAAAAGGTTCTTCTGGAAGAATCTTCCGATATTTCATCAATCCGTAGCATGTGTGCTTGTTTTGGCAATTTCTACTTTTAGTTTTTATCAAATGATTTGTGATGAAAATCAGGAGGTCCGGGACTTCATAATTTGTACCAACATTGTTGGTTTTTTAAAGTCTTTGAGTAATTCACAAGATCAAAGAAACAAGAACGAGCACAGCAAAGTACAAAGCCAAGATCTACAGCAAGATTTTACGTGGTTCAGCAATGTGGTTCAGCAATGTGCCTACATCCACAGAAAAGTGCAGCTCATCATCATCACATTCATCATGGAGATTACAAGTTCAATACAAGCAAAAATTAGCTTTAATCTCTCTCGGTTTCTTTCTAACAAAACCTCTCTCAATCTCCTAGCTCTCTATCTCCTTTCGAACTCTCTTTCTCTCTATGAAAATCTCCCTCTCTTCTCATTTACATGATCAAGTATATATAGACACAAGTTGCTAGCTTTAGGAGCAAAAGATTTTCCTTTGGCGCCAAGTCACCAATTCAGTTATGACAACCGAATTTATGTTGTGTATGTCTACCGGGATGACATCAACTAATTCAATTCTTCACATTTGGGGTTTTGTTGATTTTGAGTCACATCCCACAAACATCATTACCGGGATTTTGATGAATTTTCAATTCATAGTCCTTGATGCAATTTTTGTTGATAACAAGTGATATCTGATTTAATTAGAAAACAAAACAAAATTAAGGAAAATTTGCACGCCTGAAATTTTTGTAATAAACTGAGTGTCCGAAAGTTGAAAGTTGAACCATCTAGGATTTTAACAAGTCAATTCTTTTTGGATGTACATTAGGTAATCATACAGTAAAGAAATAAAAAATCAAATTCAGAGTCTTCTGACTGCCATTGCTTGCGTCTCACAGTCAAATTCAGATAATGCATTCACCACATAATCTTTTTTTGGCCAAATTGGTCAATAAATAGTCTCAAGTACAAGAAAAATGATTAAACATTACATGTATTCGTATATGAAATCAATATCAAATCTCACTGTATACATATGCACCGAGCCAGAGAGGTGAGGCCTGACTCCTTTTCTCATTAATATACAGAAAAAAAGTGATTTGTATAGAAGTATGAAACTGTAGTAGGAGAGTTTTGCAAAGTTAAGACTTCATATATAAGGTTGAGTTGATAATTTGTAGCCTGAAATGAGGGCAGATACTGCTAGACACAAGAAGGCAAAAATTGACATGCTAATGGCTGCAGCTGAAGAGTCTGTGAATATATTGTCTGCCCCTTCTCTCATTCTATTTGTCATTGGAATTGCTGAAGATGCTGATGATATCAAAAGATATGCAATGATCTGCAACCAAAAACGTTCTCAAAATTAGCATTTCATAGTCCTTAAAAGGAA
The DNA here is from genome assembly GCF_000004515.6 of Glycine max. Classification (NCBI taxonomy): domain Eukaryota; kingdom Viridiplantae; phylum Streptophyta; class Magnoliopsida; order Fabales; family Fabaceae; genus Glycine; species Glycine max. The sequence continues at coordinate 49,624,448 of NC_038254.2, read as the reverse complement.
AATATTTCATAAATCCTAGTCAATCATAAAGGTTTTGAATAAACAAAACAGTCTAAAGGTTTGAATTGTTCAAAATGAAGCCTCAATCAATCCATATGTCATCTGAATATTATATGGTGGTGCCACATGTAGGACTGTTAACTTGTTTAAAACAATAAATTAAGGCCAATAAAAATCCTATCCCTCCCTTGTGATTGCATTATTGAAGCACTTAAACGTCATTGAAAGTTGTACATCCTTAGAAAAACACTTAATTTTATTACTAATTTTTTAAAGCTAGATAAGCTTTCATTTTCATTACTTCCGTAGGGGTAACTTCAGAGACAAGTCACAAGTTTCCAATCCAATCTCTTCAACATTGGTGATAACTCTACAACTCAACCACAAAGGGGAAACAAATTAATTTAATTTGCAATATATTGCAAAGCATCTCATCAACATAACCAAAGTTTATTTAACCTTAAAATTTCTCAAACTTACATAAATAAACAGAAGTAGTCTGAAAATGAATTTCCTTTGAGAATTGAATTCAACTTAAACTTAAACAACTGACTTTGATTAGTGACTCCTCACCAGCCATAGAATCAGATATCAGATATGGGATAAAAAATGTAGTAGTATCATTGAAATCAATAAAATAAGAGAAAAATGATGTCAAACCTGATCTCCAAAAAAGTCAATCATAGCTGCCATTCTTGGCTGAAGCAATTGTTTTGCAGTGGAGAGTTCCTGAATTTGACGGAACGCTTGGGCTCCAGTGTACAAACTAGACAAAATCGCTATAGCCAGCAAATACCTGTCATTCTCCAAAAACCAATTCAACTTCATCACTCTCGTGAATCCACTATCTAAAAACCTTAAATTAAAGACATGTGACACACCTATATTACATGAAATTAATTAAAAACATGTGATACATTTTATATTACACGAATTTAATTAAAATATGGAAAAAAATTATATTGTCATCAAATTACAATTTGTATGTATGATAAAGATTATGCGCTTTAAAATCATTTCTTTAAAGTGTATTTTTTTGGGAACAAGATCACATATATTCTCTGTAAGAACCAATCAAGTCAGATAAAATAATAGTAGTATTACAGATGATATAAAAAAATTTCTTCAAATATTTAACTCAATTCCATATTGTTAACAGTAGTTGATTTACACATTTGATGGTCAGTGTAATTGATTTACAATGTCAGAATAAAACTAAATTCATTATATTTCTAACATTCAACTCCATCTCAAAACTAATCAATTATCCTAAGAATTTTGACAAATGAATGCTAGATGTAAAGTTGACTGAATGATTAAGAAAGAAAAAAAGATTACGAATTCGATCTCTTCTCCTATAAAAAAAACTAACCATTGACGATGAAAAAATCACTATTCCCTTATCAACATTAATAAAAATCGAATTTTGACCAAAACCCATTATTCATCATCCAAAATTCTCAAAAGGGGTGTGAGATTTCTACCTGTACTCTTCATATTTATCGAACTCTCTCCAATCCCCATGTTTATTGCTGGCCATGATAATGAACGAAATCAGACAGAAAAGCAGCGCGATCCCTCTCAGTCCCAACGACCCTCTCTTGATCAAGTCCTCCCTCTTCCACCGCCGCAGAATTCCGCCAATCCCGCCGCTCGCCGCCGCGTGGTGGCCCTCGCTCGGCGCAGAAGGCGCCACTGGCGGAGTCTCAACGTGTATCTTCGGCGAATCACTACCGTTGAGATTTGACATCTTATTATGGTTTCGGATTCAGATTTGGATGAATTGAAGTAAAAGAAAAAATTGAATGAGAAGAAGACACCTTTTGGTTTTCTGTCTGTTGGTTTTTTCTGTTTGCTTATGGAATAAAGGTGGCAAGCAACTAACGTTGGTAAAATCGTTAGTTGAGGAAGTTAACGAAGTTTCGGGGTAGAGTTTTCTAGCGAGCAAAGCGCGCGTGAGTGAAACCAGAGATGACGTGGCGTGATGACATTGGATGGAGGAGTGTGGAGTACGATAAAAGGCAATGGCAACTGCTACAGCAATGTGCCAGGGTGGCCATGTAGATAATAACATGGGAAATTTGTTCTTACCCCAGCTCACACCCTTCTAGTCTAGATAGTACTATAGGAAAGGTGTGTGTTATTTTATTAAAGTGATATACATATAATGATTTATATAATATTGATTTATTTATTTTTATTACCTTATTTTTTTATATCTTAAATTTTTCTCCTTTTCTTTTTCTCTTAAGTGTACAAATTGTTATATAAGTAACAATTTTATATTAAATATACAAATTAAGGAGGTAAATATTTGTTTAAAAATTAAAGGAGGTACAAGTGTTATTAAAAAATGAATTGGTTGAAAGGAGAAAAGAGAAAAGAGAAAGAAAAAAAGATTGACAGAAGTTTGAATTTCTTTCACTAATAAAAGTTAATAATTAATATTTGTTGATAAAAAAAAGATTTAGAAGAAGTGGGTATACTTTTTTCCTAATACTCCAATATTCATATATCTAGTATTTTAGATTATGTATTATATAAAACATATAAAAGATTATTAATTACACATGATCAATATTTATTATTATATAATTTAAATTTATAATAAACAAATATTAAATGGTTAAAAACAAAAGTATATAGATAGATAAGATATTTTTAGCTAGCTTTGGGGGTAATATGTGAAATATATTTTCAAAAGAAAAAAGGAAAAGTGTTGAAATCTCTAATTGAGGGAATAATGATTTTACTATCCAAGCTTATAATACAATAGTATATATAAAATAGTATTACTTGTTTAAGTATTTAGTTGTATAATAATATATAACTTGTATGAGAAAGTATAATTTCTCTTATTGGGGTATGGTTTTTTCTCCTGTTGGTTATTTATTTATAGGAGTTGAACTCAATGTTTACAATATTTCATGCACACTCAACTAGTTAAGTTAGGCTCTTAGTTTTGTTGGATTAACAAAATGTGGAATGATTTTTGTTGTTTAAGCGTCTATGATAAAATTTGTAGTGACTTTGAATTTGAATTGAAAAGAGACTTGACCTAAGGACAACAAAATGGAGAGTTTTTATGTGTGTGAGATTTTTATATTGTTAATTTTTTAATTAATTAAATTACACGCTATTTTCTCTATTAGTTATTTTTTATTATTTTTAAATTAGTCTTTGATTATTATTTTTAATAATTTTAATTTTTTTTTAAAAAAATAGAAAATATGATTAAAGATAATTTTAAAAGTTTGAATCCTAAAAATTTTTTAGTTTCCTTTCAACACTTTTTATAAAAAAAAAATCTTTTGGGTTTAGGATTTAAAATTTTATTATTATTGTTTTTATGCCTAGGTTTTATAAAGAGCGTTGAAAGTAATTAAAAATATTTTATGGATCATACTTCTAAAATTATATTTAATCATATTTTCTAATTTAAAAAAGTTGTAATTTTAAAAAACATAATCAATGACTAATTAGAAAAAAATAACATGTAATTTGATTGATTAAAAAATTAACAGTACCAAAATCCTTCAAATTATTGGGGGCACCATAGAAACCATCTTAAAATATTTATGTTAATCATCATGTAACTACCATGGCAGGAAGCTGATTGAGAAAAGGTTTCTTAGTAGAAAGATAAATTAAACATACTTTTTCTTGTTCAACTAGTGTGAATTTACTGACAAATTTCTTAGTGGCAGGAGTGGTTCAGGCACACATGTGGTGAAGGGAAAAAGTGTTGGTGGAGCTGTTGGAGTGTTTGGAAAGGGAAGCAATGGGAGTGAAGAGGCGGGAAAAGAGACTATATATATGGATTGTGACTTAAAGAGTTGGTTCTTTCAAATTTCTGTTTTTATGGGGCTTTTGTTAGAAAGACACCTATCACATAGATACTGGGATTTCATCACTTGATTTGATTTTGAAAGAAACTTAACAGTTAACACATCAATGACATTATAATTAGACATAAACTAAGCGCTAATGTGCTGTTTATGATTTGCCATTTTAATCTGGTGGGTGAAAATGATTTGGCTTTGTAACCTTAATTAATTAATTGGGTTGTGGTTTATGATACAATTGCACGGTTCTGCCACTGATCCCACTGCACCATGGGTTTCTAATAAGTGCTTGATACTGTGTTTAATCCTGTAAGTCTCGATGTTGTTATTTCACTCACATTTTCTCATTCTTTCACCAAATTTTAATCTCTCTCTTGTACCATTAAAAGAAAGAAAAGCAACTTGTAATAGTCTGTGATTTAGGGGCTACATGGTTCAAGAAGTTAAACCAATCTATAATCCATAAGATTATTTAGGACTCTTTACCATTGGATTATTGAATTAACCCTTTTCTTATTTATTATAAATTGCAATCATACGAGTCCATAAAAAAAAAAAAAGTAGCAATAAGAAGCTAGACAGATGCTCTGCGCATTCATTTTGTAAGATATATTGAAATACCAGATAAAATTCTTCATTAATAACAATTTCCATCTTTATTCAAAAAAAAAAAAAAAACAATTTCCATCTAGTGCTTCACTAATATAGGCTTAAGAGTTAAGATTGGTTCAAAGGAATACCATTGCTGCAGAATTGAGATTCTACTAATAAAATAAATCCTATGTTGCAACTCTCATTCATCAATCAACTATTTTCTTCATCTTCCAGGTCTTAGACCAATTTGCGAGAGGTTAAAAACCAAATGATAAACCCAATTAGTTTTGAAATTTATGTATATATATTGAGACTAGATTGAATTCTTTATATTTATTCTTATATATTTTGCAACAGAAAGATTTTTCGTTTTTGTTCTATAATCTGATTTTTCATGCCTCAAAATTTTGATGCTTATGTAATTTTGAAATTAGAATTAGAATACAAAGGATTACTCATTATTATAATCCTCCAGGCACTTGTCTTCTGTTGAAAAGCTGTTCAGTTTGCTAATTGAGATTGTCTTAATATTTACTTGGGAAACTTAGGCTAAAATTTTCTGTTTGGACATTTCTGTGATGGAAGCTTAGCAAGGCCACTTTGCCAATACTTCTTGCTGCTCATTCTGGTTTTATAGATTTTAGATATGTGCAGGCCTATAAAAACTACTTTCTAAAACTTGCTGCAAGCTTAAACAGAATATGAACCTTCTCTCAATTAACCCTTTGTTCATTTAATTACTAAAATAGTTTACCATAGAACTATAGATCTGCCCAGAGAACAAGGCTCCCACCCACTAGGGTAGATATATGTAGTCTTACCCTCACAAGTGGGAAATTGTTTCCATGATTTGAACCTGTGACCTCCAGATCACATGGCAGCAACCTGATTGTTGTGCCAAGACTCACTCTCATAGAACTGAGTTAAGATTTATTCCTTCACTTCAGCCATGTAGTGTGCAAGAGTTTCTATTCTGACAACAATATATCTTGCCATTATATTTACAAAGAAGCTTCATGAAATTTTGTTCTTTCTAAAATGCTTGAAACACACACACACACACACAACACAGATAATGTTCAACCGGTTTAGAAAAGTCAACTGACTTTCTTTCAAACAAAGTTGCTGCTAGCTAGCAATAATTGTTTGCTTTTATGATTCAAGCCACTCCACAAACTCAAAATATGCCACGCAAGTGGCTTGTTAAAATCTAAAATCTTATATCAGAAGAGTGCACAAAATAATTAACTAGCTCAACATAAAAATTAGCTGGAAAATAAAGACACACTTAGATGTTATTCCATCTTATTTATAAAATGCATCTGCAATACATGCTGAATCACCGAAATCACTCCTCCATTTCAGTTATCTAATTTGTTTTCTCAAGTTCTCTTGACATTTTCAATGATTTTAGCTCATCCAACAACTGCATCAAGTTGTTGTAAGAGGATCCACCCTCCTCTATAGTCTTCTTGGCAGCATCACTAAGTTTTCTTGCTCTCCTTCTCATTTCTCCACCCTCTTCTTTTCCCATCAGCAGAATGGCAGCCTTCGCAATCACTTCTCTTCTCACTGCTGCATCCTCACCAATACGCGTCCAGAACTTGTTCTCTTTTGATCCCACTGGGACTCCAATTTTCAAGACATCAACTACCAACTTCTCATTGTAAAATTGGTCTGCAAATACAGGCCATGTGACCATTGGCAAACCAGCACTCAAGCTTTCAAGAACAGAGTTCCAACCACAGTGAGTCACAATACCTCCAATGGCAGGGTGGTTCAATATCAGCAACTGTGGCACCCAGTTCCATACGATATAACCCTTCTTTCTTTCATTCATCCTTTGCTCAAAATCTTGCAGGAAATTGTCTCCACCATCCTCATCCCCATCTCCACACCTTTTTCGAATAACCCAGATGAAATCATGACCAGAACTTTCAAGCCCGTGAGCGATTTCAACAAGCTGAGCATGAGGGAGCCTGATTAGGCTTCCAAAACTTACATAAAGTACAGAATCATTTTGCTTAGAGTTAAGCCAGTTTAGCCACTCTGACTCTAGCACAAGCTCCTCCTTGTGTCCCCTATTGGCCTTTTCTTCATCACGCTGATTAACCCAGGCTGAAACTGGTCCTACACTCCAACACTTGACCCCCTTTGTGCTCTGATAAAGTTGCTCATAATCACCTTCAAGTTCATGAAAACTGTTGTACAGTGTTCCATAGCTTCTGCTCTCTGATTCATATATAGCATTCAAATGATCTGTGAAGTCATTCTTAGTTCTTACCCATTCTTCCACCTGCAGAGTGGTAATCACAATGTTATGTGGAAGGCAAGGAATTGAAAACTTCTGGTTATCAGAATCCATCCTTTCATGAGGCTTATGCTTCCGCACAAAATGACCAGCGCAACTTGTGAAGTAGCTTGAGCTGTAAAAGTAAAGCCTTGGAATGCCTAGTTTTGCAGCAGACTCCACTGTCCATGGATAAAGCATATCAGTCACGATACAATCTGGTTGCATTTCCTGAAACAGAAGCTCTATTGGATCTTTGAGAATCAATAGTCCAAGACTGATTTTGTCCAACATTTCTCTTGAAGTGACGTTTTTGACATTTTCAACCCCATCAGGGAGACCAACTTGGGATGCTGGGAATTGAATCACACGTGTTTTGATGCAGTTTCCACAACTGAAATCACTATATATGGCTTTCTGGAAAGTCAAATCATTAGCAGGGGTAGTGATAATGGTAACACCAACACCATGCTTGGCAAATAGCCTTGCTGTGTCTACCATGGGGTTCATATGGCCAGGAGCTGGATATGGAAGAAAAATTACATTCAGTTGCTGGGGTTGAGATTCTGTCTTCATGGTTAGTTGAGATGAAAAAAACTGCTCACAATTCTCTTTGCAAACACAATCAGAGCCTTTTCAATCTTCTTACTCCCCAAGAGCATGCTTCATGTGGCAAGTAATATTCTTTTCTTTTTTCTTGTGGTTTTGTTAACAATTGTAAGATTTTATTGAGAAAGAAAAGATTTATTTATATTTTTGATTTGATGCATGCCTCCTTTCGATAAAATTTACTATTTTTATATGCTTGAAATATCAGTAAGCTGACGTTAATATTTTCCTTCTTTTTATATGGCCAGTTGACTTCAAAAATTGTCATTAATTTGATCATTAGGCCGGTTCTTGTTTCCCCCGTTATTCTTGACATATATACTTGGACATGCTTTTCAATGACCCTCTGAATTGTCTCTACTTTTTTGTTTTGTATTCTTAAATACTTATTTTTAATTTTCTCTTTTTTATATTAAAATTTATATTACATCCCTCTTAGTATTCAATATGTGAAGGTCATTATTATATATATGTTTTATATTCTGGACATTTTCTAATGACTGTGTTCGTGTCATATTTAATGTCCGGGTCAAATTTAGTGTTTCATATTTCTCAAGTGGTTTAGATGACATCAATGATTTTAGCTCATACATAAGTTGATAAAGATTTGTGTCACTTTACACGTGTTTTTAGATTTTAAAGATTAGTGTATCTTATGTTGAAATGTTTTTCCTGTTCAAATTGGTGGTAGAGTTTTTGTTAATATAGGAATTTTTGAAAAATTGCCTTAATTGCAGTCACCTCTAGCCTGGCTTCAGGGGGGGGTTTGTCATAATTGTAGCATCAAGGGTGAAAGTTTAGTCCTACATTGATTACATATATGACTTCAACTTCAATAGAGCTTATAAAGTTTGGACAATCCTAACCTTATAATTTGATTTTCTGAGGTTGACTTTGACCTTAAGACCATTTTCTAAGAGACAATTCCATAGATGCTATTAAGCCAAAACACAATTACTACATTTTCTCCGTTGTTAAATCAACCATATAACTTAGGATTTATTTCTTCATGTTAACCATAAAATGACAGAATACCTTTATCTCCATTTCACTTACTATTTAACAAAAAGGCTAAATGAAACTTTGTCACTTTGGAACAGGATGATAGAAAAAGAAAATGTTGGATGCTATTGTATCTTATTTTAAAAAAAATGTTTGACAAAGAATGTTTTTATTTCCATCTTTATTTCTGTTGTATAATACTTGTGTATTGATCGATATTGATTGATTTAGTGATTTTGCTTTTTTATCATTGAGTACGTGAATGATGTAAAAATGAATGAGACGTGTTGTGTTGTGATGTGATGTTACGCAATAAAGTGGTGGAATGACGTCGTGAGCTATGTTTAAGTAAATTATATTTCGTTTATATGATATGTATATCTACATGTTATCTTGTTTCTCTCTATTAGTTAGGAATGTGATAACTCACTGCTCATGTGTTGTTTGTGTTTGGATCCTTTGATGATCTCGAACTTTGTGTTCGTGAGAACAGATGACTAGGTGAATTGCTTTAAGGAACATTGTGTTAAAGGACGTCAGGACACAATGTTCTAATAGGATGTGACATTGGGGCATGAGTTTTGTTTAATTACATGATGTTTTGAGCCAAAAATATTCCTAAAAAGTTTTATTTGGTAATAGTAGAGTGAATGTGAACCTTTTACCATTTTGAAATGCTTTTATTTAAATGTGTTTTAAAAAAATTTAATTAATTCTGATTTCTTATTCTTTTTATTATTAATACATATATGTGTGGGGTAGAGGGTGTCATAAAGGCAATAAATTCCAGCATCATCCAAGTGCTAGAATTGAAAGGGTTGGAGCCAAGATTGTACCTTGATCCATTTTAGTGATGAAAAACTCTTCTTAAGAAGTTATATTGTCATGGTCATCCGAAGCAAAAATGAATGAGGGGTGACAGATGTGGCAGAATTTGAAGAAAACAGAACCATGCTATACTCTTGTTGTGGATGAAGAAAGCACTTAGTATTCATTGAAAATGTTCTCTTTTGCCTGTGTGTGATGAGAATTTGTCCATGACACAAATTTATGTATATTTTAAAATTTTATGTTCTTGTATTCTTTTTTGGTCTTAATCCTCCAGTTCATAAGGGGAAAGAGACTCTGAATAATCCGATAGTTAAGTAAAATCTGAACAAGAATTGTTATGTCTATGTATTCTAATTGAATCAATCCTTCAATAGTATTTTAAAATTTCAAATTTGATGGTGAAATTATTCAAAACATTGAATTTCTATTACATTTTTAATATTTGTAAGTTTTTTATGATTTGAAATTACCTGATTGTCCCTGAAAAGTTAGTGGTGTGGGGAGAGGGGGGAGGGGACTTGTGTGTTTAATAATAGGTTAGTTAAAGGTGATTTGACTCTGGTTTGTACCATTAAGCTTGACAAATGGTAAGATGACTCAATATTCTAAGGAGTTTTATCACTGATCAGAGTGAAGCTATTGTGTTTATCCTTTGATGACTTGTAATACCACAATTGAAGTCTACACTGTGTTTTCCATTTTTCACATGCAGAGCAAGCCTATATAGTATTTCTAAATTATAGACAATTGGTGATATTTGAAACAAGAACTAGACATACCAAGGTATATAGATAATGACCTTTGTCTTTGCAATGCAGTTAGATGCAAAGGTAAACTATCCGATCATTGTTGATTCTAGCAGAGAAATCATCAAGCAACTCAACATGATTGACCTTTATGAGAAAGACTCCACTCGCAAGTATTTAGAATGACTTGGGTAATGCGATATGTTACTAATTTATAAATGGCTAAGAAGATGAATATGAAAAATATCTTAAGTGATTTACATCATTTACCTTTAGTCCTTTAGTGAAGCTAAATCACATAAATTGGTACAATACTTCTTGCATTTCATACACAAAACTCATCATCTCCCCAGTTATAAGACTAATATAAGTAACTCCTCTATTAGGTGAAAAAATAGCTGAAATATATATATTACACAAAAATTGAGTATCACTTAAGCTGAGGGAGGAGGAGTATGGAAGATTGAATAAAGTAGAAATGGGTATATGAGAGTGTTGCAAGCATCTTGAAGAAATTGTGGATGTCATTGATCCAAATTTGGAAGAATCCCAAATTCAGCATGCCTTTAAAGCAGTTGAAACATGATGAAGTTTGGCATGGTTTCATTTGACTGCTCTCATTCATGATACGCAACACATATATCAAGTTTATTTAAGTATACTACTTAGTTATATATACTGCTTTCACCAATTTATATACTTTTTTTTATGCACACCAATGTACATATACTTGGATGCCTATTCGATGTTCAAATAAGAAGAATTTCAACATAAATCACAATTCTGTATAATTTATCATTTATCAAATAAATCTAGTTCTAATAAAAACAAGCTTTTTCTCATTATCCAAACTCCGTATTAGTAATAGAAGCATACTAATAGTAGGTATATCAGTACACACCAAAACAGTGTGTTTTTTTCTTATATTTTTTCAGTGGGGAAATTTTTCCAATCTCTTAGTCAGTACCAAGTCTTTCCAAATGACATGACATACGAAAAACTAAAGTATTATATGGCACAAGTAACAAGATAGATCCATGTATATAAAACAGTTAGTTTAATTTCAGAAGTACTTGCAAGTTGTTCATCTTGTTATAAAATCTAAAGGCATTATAAAATCACCAGCTAGCTGCACCTTCGAGAGCCACTAGATTATTAATGCTCCATTTCACTTATCTAACATGCTTCTGCTAAGTGCTTTAGATATCTTCAATGATTTAAGCTCATCTATCAACTGAATCAAATTGTTGTAAGAGTGTCCACCCACCTCTATAGTCCTCTTGGCAGCCTCACCAAGTTTTCTTGCTCTCTTCCTCATTTCTTTGTTCTCTTGGCTACTTCCCATCAAAAGCACCACAGCCTTCGCTATCTCTTCCCTTCTCACCATTGCCTCATCATCCAAGCTCATCCAAAACGTGTTTTCTTTCACTCCGACTGGGACTCCAATCTTCAACACATCAACTAGCAACTTCTCATTGTAAAATTGCTCAGCAAACACTGGCCACGCGATCATTGGCAAGCCGGCACTCACACTTTCAAGAATGGAATTCCAACCACAGTGAGTCACAATGCCTCCTATGGCAGGGTGGTCCAATATGAGAAGCTGCGGTGCCCAGTTCCATATGATATAACCCTTCTTGATTTCTTTCATCTTCTGCTCAAACTCTAGCAGAAACCTGTCTCCTTTATTCTCGTTTTCATCCTTTTTCCTTATGAGCCAGATGAAACTATGACCAGAATGTTCAAGCCCATGAGCCAGTTCAACAAGTTGAGCACGAGGGAGCCAGACGAGGCTTCCAAAACTTACATAAAGTACAGACTCATTTTGCTTAGAGTTAAGCCATTTTAGCCATTCTGGCTCTTGTGCAAGTTCCTCCTTTTGTCCCCTATTGGCCTTTCGTTCATCATCCTTGTTAACCCAGGCTGAAACTGGTCCAATATTCCATGATTTGATCCCCAGTGTACTCTTATGAAGTTGCTCATAGTCATTTTCGAGTTCATGAAAACTATTATACAGTGCGCCATAGCTTCTAGTCTCTGATTCAAACATTGCATCAAAATAGCCTGTGGTTTCATTCTTAGTCCTTTCCCATTCTGCTATCTGCAGAGGGGTCATCTCTATTCTTTGAGGCAAACCAGGAATTATAAACTTGTCGGTATCAGAGGCAAAGCTTTCATGAGGTCTATGCTTCCTGATAGAATGACTAACACAGTTGGAGAAGTAGCTTGAGCTGTAAAAGCAAATCCTTGGAATGCTTAGTTTTTGAGCTGACTCCACTGTCCAAGGATAACAAAAATCAGTCACTATACAATCTGGTTGCAAGTCTCGAAACAGAAGCTCAATTTGATCTTTGAGCATTGATATTCCATGACTGATTTGACCCAACATTTCTGGGGTAGTGCTATCTTTGATGTTTTCAAGCCCGTCAGGGAGACCAACTTGGGCAGATGGGAATGGAACCACTTGAGTTCTGATGCGGTACCCACAACTTAAGTCACTGTCTATTGCCTTTTGGAATGTTAAAGCATTAGCAGGGGTAGTGATAATGGTAACACTAACACCATGCTTGGCAAATACTCTTGCTGTGTCTACCATAGGGATCATATGGCCAGGTGTTGGATAAGGAAGAAAAAGGACATTGAGTTGGTGGTGTGATTGAGCTTCCATTGATTTTACAATATATGAGGTTCTATTCCTTGGGGGAGATGCTGCTTTAGAAAGAAGAAAAAAAAAAGAAGCTTGGAGAGAAGTTTTTGTTTCTGTGATATAGAGAGAATATATGGTTTTAATTTCAAGCCTATGTCTGAAAAATAAAATAGAACCATACCAAAAGTAAAATACCAGAGATCATAATATAGGCCTAAACCAATAGAAGAAATTCCCAGGAAGAAAAATATAGTAGAAGCATACCTTGTCCAGAAATCTCCTTGGAAATTTTCTTCCTTTTCTACCGAGGATGGTGTATGTGTTGTTTGTCCCTTGCTGAAAAATTCTACATGAGCTAGTAATGTAAGAGGAAGAGTTCTCTTTGTGCTGGCCAATACTTTCTTGGATTTCCCGAAAACTTAAACAAAGCCTGCATCTCTTTCAACCTTCCCCAAGCATCTTTCATGTGGTAAGTTCTGTTTGTTTTATATGATCATTTGACTAGGACAAGTATCGTTTTTTGTCTGTTCTGTCTGTTGTTTGTTTGATCATTTAGCCTTCTCTTTGATGTTCTTGACTTGTGCATTCATTAGTTTCTGCTTTGATCAGCTTGTGGAGTCAGTTATTTTTAACTTTGGTTCAGTTCTAGTCTCCTCACATCTAGCCATTTGGCTAGGACAAGTATCATTTTTTTTATCTGTCTTGTCTGTTGTTTGTTTGATCATTTAGCCTTCTTTTTGTCGTTCTTGACTTATGCATCCAATAGCTTCTGCTCTGATCGGCTTGTGAAGTCAGTTATTTTTATCTTTGGTTCTGTTCTATCTCCTCACAACTCAAGGACACAGAACCTATAGAACACTAGAAAGGTCACTGTTAACTTGTTTTTATTGGCATTTTAGCACGTTCCAAGATTAGAAAATCTTTCCAAAAAAAATAAAAATTGGTCATCATTCATACAGTTTTGGTTATGAATTTAAGTGCTAAAATGATTTTGACTGACTACACTTTACAAGGGTCAAGATGATAATTGAAGGGTAAAAACGAAATGAGCTTTTAAATTAAATATACTGCTTTGTCCCATTTTTTTTCACATTTCAGTGAAAAGAAAATTGTTCCATTTTGATTGTCAATGAAGTTTTAAATATCTTTTTTTTCTATTACTCCAAGTTTTAAACATTTTCCCAATGCATGATGACTCTCAATTAAGCCTTTGTTCATCCAATTACCAAAATAGTCTCCATAAAACCATAGGGATAGGACTGCCCAATGTATGAGACTCTCTCCTAATAGCGCTTGGGGAGGGTAGATATATGCAGCCTTAACCTCGCAAGGGGAAAACTGTTTCGAAAATTTGAACCCATGACCTCTAGGTCACAAAGCAACAACCTTGTTGTTGTGTCAAGGCTCAACTACTGTGCATAAATTCTATTCTTACAGCAGTATATATTCTTGCTATTATATTTACTAAGAAGCTACACGAAATTTTGTGCTTTCAGTATATTTTCTAGAGAAGTCTTTCAAATAAACTTGCTGCTAGCTAGCAACAGCTGTTTAATTTTATGGTTCATCATTCATGTCAATCCCAAAACATCGAAATATGCCATGCAAGTGTCTTGGTAAAAACTAAGACATCATTCATGAATGAATGAAAACATCTCAGTCTTTATTTTATGGTTTGTTCCCCCTTTTACTCTAGATTAGGTTATTTTTTAGCATTGTAACATTTGGCTATGATTGATTGGCCTCCTCCTAGTTCAGTGCAACTCTGCATGGTTTCTAGGGTTTAATAGGATTTTATCGCCGTTTTATAAGGGGTACACTTCTATTGATGCTCCCTCCCTTAACTGATTTACTCTGGCGAGGCAATTTTAATTGGACTTTTCACAAGCTCAAGAGGCTTTCTCCACTCTTAAGAGGGCTATGATGGAAGCCCCAGTCCTTGCTCTGCCTGATTTCTCCTTGCCTTTCACTCTCAAGACTGACGCTTCTGGTGTGGCTATAGGAGCAGTTCTCATGCAAAAGGGACACCACATCCCCTTCTTCAATAAACACTTTTGTCCTCGTCTCTTACGAGCATCTACTTACATCAGGGAGATGCATGCTATAACCTCTACGGTTAAGAAATGACGACAGTATCTTCTGGGTCATCAATTTGTTATTTTAATGGATCACAAAAGCCTTAAAGAATTGATGTCTCAATCCATACAGACACCAAAGCAACAAGTGTATCTTTCAAAGCTTTTGGGGTACCATTACACCATTCAATATAGAGCAGGGTGTTAGAACATTGTTGCAAACGCTTTATCTCGACCTCAGGAGGAAGCTTCGTACTCTCCATGCCTCATTTCACATTCCTGGATGATCTTAAACCGACATTGCTGAAATCTGAGGAATATGTAACTCTCCTTCATAAGATCCAATCTGATACGCACCAGGGGAATTTCGGGATTATAAGGTCCACATTGGCTTAATAATCTTCAAGAACCGCATTTGGCTTGACTCTACTTCCCCTTATAAATCCTTGCTCTTACAGGAATACCACCAAACTCCACTGGGAGGTGGGCGTTTTTTAACCCCTTGCCCGTATACAGGAAAATTTCTACTTGCAGGGAAGGCAAGCTATTGTTAAATTGTTCATTGCTAAGTGCTCTACTTGTCAACAAAAGAAGTACAAAACAAAGGGACCTGCGGAGCTTCTTCGACCAATACCAGTTCTGTGACACCTTCTACCCCTCACATATATACTAACAAAGGAATCAAAATTCAAATATTAATTAAAAGTATTTTTTTTAAAACATTTTTAAGTACAAGTCTTTCAAAGGGATAAAAGGCTCACATTCACTTTCTTCTACATCATATTCAAACTTGTCCAAATAAATAATAAAGTCATCGGCTCAAAGAAGTCGTCTAAGACTTCATACAATTAATATAAAATCCTATACCCCAATGTCACATCCTATCAGAGTGTTGTGTCTTGACATCCTTCAGCACAAGGTTCCTTAAAGAAATTCACCTAGTCATCTGCTCCCCTGAACAGAAAGTTCAAGATCATCACAAGATTCAAACACAAACAACACACGAGGAGTGAGTTATCGCATTCCTAACTAATAGAGAAGCAAGACAACTAGATATACATATCATATAAACCAAATAAAACTTACTTACACATAACTCACGTAATTCCAGCACTTTGTCATTCAAAGTTCACTTTTCATCCATCAATCACAATTTTCAATCATCAATCACATTACACAAAAATCACACACTCTGATCAAGACATAATAACACATCAATTTCATAATAAACAATTACCAAGCGCATGAGACAGTTATGCTAAGACTCAAGCCTATATGCAATGTGGTACCATGTCAGTGAAAAACCACCCTAGGGCGCTTAGGAGTACATAACAAGACACACCACATAATGCGTTTGTCAAGTCACTCTCACTAAGTAAGATCATAGGGAGACCAGTCAGGGTCACGATATTTTACGAGAATGCTCCAACCATATGGGATCAACATAGGCTTAAAGGAGCACTCAAACTCGGTGACCTCCAAGGCCTACACTCCGAAGAGCCCGTCAGGGTCTCTCCCTCCTGATTCAGGTCCAACCCCTAAAATTATTTTAGCACACAGACACTGCTCGTGAATTATACAATACCCACAACCTCACACTCGTGTTTTAAACACGTAACACATATTGCGCTACAATTTAACACTGATTCCTAAATAGGAAATCTACACTTTTCTTTAACACTGGTTTCTAAATAGGAAACCTACACTTTCTCTTTAACACTGCGCATTTACACTTTTCTCAAGATAACATTGGTCGGGTTATTGTACAATTTACAGTCTACAACACAAATAATGTCACATCAAGAGTTAATCACACACTTATTCACAACCAAAACTCATTCACAATTTCACATCTCATAATGTCACAATCCACCATCACATGTTTTCACGTATCTCACAATTCAATACATGTCCTACTTTACACTTTTACTCAATCTCAATAACAATATTGTGATCTCAAAACAACATGTCATTCCACAATTCATCACATATTTCATTCATAGACATTGCTCATGAATTATACAATACCCACGACCTCACACTCATGTTTTAAACCATACAACATATTGCGCTACAATTTAACACTGGTTCCTAACTAGGAACCTAAACTTTTTATTTAACATTGCGCATAAACATTTTTCTCGATATAAACATTGGTCGGGTTATTATATAATTCACAGCTCACAACACAATTAATGTCACAATCAACCATCTTATATTTATGTGTATCTCACAATTTATCACATTCAACTTTGCACTTATATTCAATCTCCATAACAATATTATAATATCAAAGTAATATATTATTCTACAATTCATCATATATTCGATTTATTACTTTTATACAATTCCAATCATAATTTCATAATTCTAATATAACTATTTATTACACTAATATTATTCAAAGCACAACAAATTATACAAGAATATTTCTTAATCCACGGGGAGTAAAAATCTCTCACATAATTTCACATAATCATACAAGAAGAATTTCAATATAATAAAATATCCCAAAAATGAACCTCAATTTGACCCTCTAAGGATCTCTACGCATATTCTTACCAATCCCCAATTGTGAATAACTCATCTCTTACCTCTAAGCGGACTCACTCACGTGTCTTTTGACAGCAATAGTCGTATCTCTAGCAATTTTCTGAGATTCCTCAATTTTTTCTCTGATTACTTTGATAGAGTTCGCAAACGTTAGAGAGAAAGAGAAAGGATTGAAGCCTCCATTCTATATTGCTTCGTGCGATGCATATTTCTCGCTCCACAGATATTTATTTGCAAATCTCGACGGTGGAGGTGTTCTGAATTGGATCTCTAACAACATATCAAAATTTCACGACAATCCAACGGTTAAAGAAACCGTGATCGCAGTTTTACCGAGATAACTCTGGGTTTCTGCGGGAAAGTAAAAGGCTACGATGCGAAGAATATTTCTCTCATCTCAGACATGATATCGAAATTCCCAACGGTGAGAATGCTTGGAATTTGGTTGCGAACCTGGTGCTTAAGTTTTACGACGATCCAACGATTAATAATTCCAAGATCTTCGTTTTTCTGAGACAGGTTTGGTGGTCTGTGGGAAAAGGAGAGGGTTTTAAGTGGAGAAAAGAGAAAAATGAAAATGAGGCAAAGAAGAGGAGACACCTGACTTAACATAACGATTTATACCTAGTGTACTCAGTCTACTATTTGTTCTATATCTATTTATTTTTACTAAAAAACTTTTTAAATTTATTCACGAAAAAAATGTGATGTTACAAGTTCGATTGGGAAGAGTTGTCATTAGATTTTATCACGGGGTTACCTTCTTCACAAGGGAACACTGTAATTTTGGTGATTGTTGACAGGTTTTCAAAGGGAGATCATTTTGGGGTATTGCCAACTCATTTTCCTACTTTCAAAGTAGTTCAGTTACTCCTTGACCTTGTTTGCAAACAACATGGTTTCCCTCATAGCTTGGTGTCTGACCGGGATCTCTTTTTTATCAGCAAATTCTGGAGAGAACTCTTCAAGTTATGTTGTACCAAGTTGCGCATGAGCACTTCGTATCATCCCGATGGGCAGAATGAAGTTTTGAACTTTGGATGCTGTTAATGAGAGGCCCAAAAGGAATGCACCCTGGCCCATTCGTTATAGAGATTGACCTTGCGAGCGCATTGCATTATTAGCTTTTATTTTATTAGTAATTGATAGCTGTCAATTCTCTGTGAGAATTATGTTATTATGTTTCAGTGTTGTTGTCATTCCAATACTTGCATGAAGTGGTATATATACTGAGATAATGAATAAATGAGGCAGGGAAGAATTTATCAGTAAAATTTATCTAATTTTGGAGGTTCCTTGTCCTCGAATTCAAGGAAAATATCTGTGTCTATCAAAATTTCTAAAGAAAACCGTCTTCATTCTCTTTTTCATCCTTTTTGCGTACCACCCAGATGAAACTATGATAAGAATTTTCAAGTCCGTGAGCAATTTCAACAATCTGAGAATGAGAGAGCCTGGTGAAGCTTCCAAAACTCATAAAGAACAGACTCAATTTGCTTAGAATTAAGCCAGTTTAGCCACTCTGACTCTAGTGCAAGCTCCTCTTTGTGTCCCCTATTGGCCTTTTCTTCATCACTCTTGTTAGCGGAGGCTGAAACTGGTCCTACACTCCAACACTTGACCGCCTTGGTGCTATGATAAAGTTGCTCATAATCACCTTCAAGTTCATGAAAACTGGTGTACAGTGTCCTGTAGCTTCTGCTCTCTTATTCCTTTACTTCATTTATAAAATCTGAGAATTCATCCTTAGTCCTTACCTATTCTTCTAGCTGCAGGATAGTCATCTCAATATTATGTGGAAGGCCAGGAATTGAAAACTTCTGGGTATCAGAAACTAACTTTCACGAGGCTTATGCTTTCTGATAAAATGGGTGGCACAGCTTGCGAAGTAGCTTGAACTGTAAAAGTAAAGCCTTGCAATGCCTAGTTTTTCTGCTGACTCCACTGTCCAAGGATAAAGCACATCAGTTACAAGACAATCTGGATGCAGATCCTGAAATAGAAACTCAATTTGACCTTGGAGCGTTGACATTCAATAAATGATTTTATGAAGCATTTCTAGGGAAGTGCCATCTTTGATGTTTTCGGCCCCATCAGGGAGACCAAGTTGGGCTGAAGGGAATGGAACCACTTGAGTTTTGATGTGGTATCTACAACTGAAGTCACTGTCTATGGCTTTCTGGAATGTCAAGGCATTAGTTGGGGTAGTGATAATGGTAACACAAGCACCATGCTTGGCATAATGCCTGACTGTATCTACTATTATGTGTTAATTATTAATTTGATCACTAGGCCGGTTCTGTTTCACCTCGTTATTTTTGACATGTTTCTTTCATTAGCTTCTGCCTCAAACGGTTAGTGATAATTTTATTTATTGTTAACTTGTTTTGTAATATCCCTTTCAATTGTCTCTTATTCTTGCTTTCTCTTTTTGTTTTTGTTGGGATAGAGACAGTTAGAATAGTTATTACACGGTCCAAAACTTGACTAGCATATTTTAAGTTGAAAGAGTTAAAACTAATAGTATGTCAATGTTTGTTTCTTTGTTTTGACGGCCAATAAATTTTGATAAAATTATTATCAAACTGCATAATCAGGGTAAAAAATAGGTGGACTTATTGATGACTATGGATTATGCATATATTTTGTTCTCTAAATACTTGTTCTACTTAAACAGCCAGGAAAAACTAAAGAAACAACATGGAAATTTGATATTTTTCTAGCAGAGAACATGTTTCTATTTTATCATCTGACAAAGTCCAGCATCAAAATCTGAATATTCATCATCTAATAGTTTCTCAGAAATGGCTGAACCAAACCAAAAAAGAAAAATAGTTCAGCTCCCGGGTCTGATTATTTTAAATGGCAGTTCTAGAATAAGTCAAACATGGCCTTCCTTTCAGCCTCATTATTCTGTAGGCCAATGATGTTGTCATCATATATAAATTGTAATTTATATTAAAATATATAAAAGTAAATATAATTAATAATGGAAAATATAATAATAACTTTTATGCTTCACTGGTTCATAATCAAGAAAAAACTAATTTATTAATCGCATTATGAGACTTGTATTAAGATATTATAATAGGTGAAGAATCAGTAAACATTTTGTTGGTTTCATGTGAATTTTACAATTTATATAAATAGATTGGAATATTTGTGTGATGATTAAATTTCATTGACTTTACCATCAAGCACATATTGGATAGTTCTAATTAAATATATGGAGGAAAAATTTTGCGGCTCATTGTTGTTTTACTGACTCGAACAAGATTGTCTCTTATATGATGCAGCACAATGTGAACTTTAAGTGAGAACATCTTCTTAAAAGATTAACACACAAGTCATAAGAGGGTTATGATGCAGCAGAATTTAAACTTGCTTATTCTACTTTCAACTTATTTTTCTCATTACAAAGCTTATTGCATCTGTTTGCAGGGAAACAACACTTCAGAACTACACACAATCAATGCATACTCTCATGATCAGAAATTTGAATTTCAGACAGAAATAATCATATTACATCAAAGTTTGTAACTTTTGCTAGTAATTGATCATTCATTTTCTACTGTCCTCAAAGCATCTTTAGCGGTAGATCCCAAATTGCGAGATCTTAGATCACTTTTTGATAGACCCCATAATGTCATGTAAGATTGAAGACCTCTTAAGATCTGTTTTCTTTAGTGATAAATCTCATTTTAAGATCCTAAACAATTTTTTTAGGTCTCACATGGATCTACTTTTAAAAAAAAATTTCCTCCCCTACCCTAACAGACACTTCCTTCTTCCAATACAATTTTTTTTTCTCTTCTCCCAACATGGACTTCCTTTTTTTTTTTCTTTCTTTTCCTTCTCCTCCTTCTCTCCTAACCTTTGTTCTTCTCCTCCCCTCCACCTTCTTCCTTCTCTTTCCTCCCTCCCCTTCCCCCTCCCATCCACGGTGATGGCGTCCCCCTCCCCTCCACGGTGATGGCCTCCCCCTCCCCCTTTCTCTCTTCTCATACACTGTTTCTTTCTTTCTTCTTCCTCTGCCATGGCCTCCCTCCTCGACGTTGCGGCTTTCTTCTTCTTCCTTCCCCTCCTTCACAGTCATGGCCTCCTTCTCTCTTCCCCTTGCGCGACCTTCCCCCTCCCCTTCCTGGGACCTTCCCCCTTTTGCGACGCTCAATGTCCAGTCAACAAAGGTATATTTTGTTTCCTTCATCTGTTGTTCTTCCATTTTTCGGTTTTCTTCCTTCTTCCATTGTTTTTTTTTTGTTGTTCCTACGGGTTGGTTTTTGCTTTAGTGATTTTGTTTGTATTTTTTTTTAATATTGTGTAAAGATCTTCAAGGTTCTTCTACAAAAACTCATTTTCCACCTTGGAGATCTCTACACTATCTTTATTACAAGATCTCTGCAAGACCAAATCTTGAACACAAGATTCTTGCTCAAGATCTTGCATTAAAGATGCTCTTAAGCTTCATTTCTTAATAGGAGTTCCACTTGATCCACATCACTTAATATTTCAACTTTGTCTGTTTTGAGCAGCCTACCAGGCTCCAACATACAACTTAATTCCCAAACCTTAAAATCATGTCAAATTGAATACACAAGATTTAGAAGACTAAAATCAATGCTAGGACTTAATCCACATTTCAGGATAAATCCTGAATCATCCACTAGTACAACACCAACCTAAAGGAGAACAAGACATTATATCTTAAATCCAATAATTGAAAGTCATTAAACATAATCAGTGGCTTCAGAAATACAACTCACATTACTGCACTTAAGTAATGGAGATGTAGTAGCTTAGGGTATTCGAGGCCCCTAGCTAGTCCTCCCTGAGATGCAGAAGAAGCCGAGAGGGGAAGGGGAAAGAGAAATACGAGATATATAGAGAGAGAGAGCTAGAGTTTCTAGAAAGAAGAAGCTTTATTATCAACATAACCTCATCAGTGAGGGAGATACAGCTTTTATAACCACTGAGTGGTAGTTACAACGTCCTAACGGTCTAACCGTAAGCCTCAACAACTGCTTCTTCTCGAACCTTCATGCGTCAGTTACCATCTTGCATGCATTCCTCAGCTTTGTTACGTCATCACGTAGTCCCTTAGGTGTATTAGGGGGATACTATGCCTCTTGGGCCTTTCTGCCTGCACCTCTTCGTTCCTATTCGTATCATCCCCACGCCCATCAAACAACACCTTGTCCTCAAGGTGGTGCATTGCTTGAAAAGCCATCCATTCCTCCCATAAAGTCTCGTCTGGATGAAGGCCTTGCCACTGAACTAGCACCAGATGCTTGGGTCCTGTCTCTGAGGAAATCATTTTGTGAGCTAGAATCGCTAATGGAGTGGAAACTGGTTGATTGTCCACCGCCATCCGAGGCAGCTCAGCCACCGCGTCTGAGGACGTCGTACCCTGAAACGGTTTCAAGTTTGAACAATGAAACACAGGATGAATTTTCGAATGATCTGGCAAGGCTAGCTTATAAGCTACTGGTCCCATCTTTTCGATGACTTGAAATGGCCCATAGAAATGACGTGCAAGTTTTGAATGGTTTGCACCCGCGGCTGTGGTCTGAAGGAATGGCCGCAGACGAACTAAAACCCAGTCACCTACTTGAAATTCATGATCCCTGCGATGCTCGTCGGCGATGGCCTTCATTCTTGTTTGGGCCTTGAGTAACTTTTGTCGTAACAAGGTGAATATAGCCTCTCTTTGGCTAAGCAAATCATCAACCGCATCCACCGTGGTGGTGCCTGTCACGTACTGTGGAAATGCTGGTGGTTTACGGCCAAACGTGACCTCAAACGGTGTCATTCTGGTGGATGAATGAACTGAGGTATTATAGGACCACTCAGCCCATAACAAAAAACGACCCCATGACTGCGGTTTCCTATGAACGAAGGCTCGTAAGTACTGTTCGATGATCCTGTTGGCTACCTCCGTTTGCCCATCTGTTTGTGGGTGGTACGCGGAGCTCATCCTGAGCTTAGTGCCACTCAGGCGGAACAATGCTTGCCAAAACTTGCTGATGAATAGGGGATCTCGATCAGAGATAATTCTTTGTGGCATGCCATGGAGTTTTCTGACGAGCTCCATGAAAAGCTGAGCAACGGTTTGCGCCGTATGGCTAGGAGGGAGCATGCCCAGGTGCAGTCCCTTTGAAAATCGATCAACAATAACAAGGATACAAGTATTGCCACGATAAGCTGGAAGACCCACGATAAAATCCATGGAGAGGTCCTCCCATGGTTGCGTCGGTACCGGTAATGGGCACAGTAGACCTCGAGGCTTGGCTGGTTCATACTTCACTAACTAGCAGTCTACGCATTGAGCTACAAACTTGCGAACATCGTTATTCATCGTCTGCCATGTGAAGTTTTCTTTTATTCGCTGCAAGGTCTTTCGAAAACCCATGTGACCCCCAGTTGGTGTTTGATGAAATTATGTGATTAGAGCTTGAATGAAGGTGCAATCTGAAGGAAGCCAAATGCACCCCTGGTGTAACACAAAACTGGGTGTTAGCACGTATCCTGGATACTCTGCTGGGTTCTCTTGGATCCTATCTCGTAGGGTAACAAACTCCCTGTGCGTCTGCAACTCTCTGGATAGATCTTCGAGGAAGATAAAGTGTGGCATGGAGAGGACAAAGTAAGTACCATTGGGTAATTCTGGGCATCGTGACAACGCGTCCGCTACCACATTCTTCTTTCCCGTCCGATATTGAATAGAATAGTCAAAGCCTAACAGTCGTGCCAGGTAACGGTGCTGCTCTGATGTTTGCACCGCTTGGTTCATCAGCTCCTTTAAGCTTCTATGATCAGTCAAGATTATAAAGTGGTGCCCTAAAAGATATTGCCTCCCTTTTTTAACAGCAGTGGTGATCGCGGCAAGCTCATGAACGTAAGTAGAAGAAAAGAGTAGCTTGGGGCACCATTGCTTGCTGCAAAAGGCTATAGGGTGTCCTCCTTGAGAGAGCACTGCACCCATACCCGAGCCCGAGGCATTCTTTTCGATCACGAAGGGTTTCGTGAAGTCAGGCAATGCAAGGACTAGTGAGTGTGTCATTGCGTGCTTTAGTTTGTTGAATGCAGCCTCAGCTTCGACAGTCCAGTGAAATTCTTCCTTAGTTAACAGCTTTGTAAGTGGTGTGGCTAGTGTCGCGTAACTCTTTATAAACCTTCTATAAAAGCCAGCAAGGCCGAGAAACCCGCGAAGAGCTTGTGCAGTGCGAGGTGTTGGCCATTGTTGAATGGCTTGCACCTTGTCTGATAACGGCTGAACTCCTTCGCCGGAGACAACATGACCGAAATACTCAATCTTTTGTTGAGCAAAAGAACATTTCGAGAACTTGAGGGTGAACTCTCCTTCCTTCAAAACTTGGAACGCAATCTCTAAGTGTTGCAGGTGATCACTGAAGGAGCGACTGTAAATCAAGATGTCATTGAAGAAGACGATGATGTATTGGCACAGGTACGACTGGAACAGACGATTCATGGTGGCTTGGAACGATGAAGGCGCGTTGCATAGTCTGAACAGCATCACGCGAAACTCATAGTGGCCATGGTGCGTTCGGAAGGTTGTTTTACTTATGTCTGATTCCTTCATTAGTATCTGGTGATATCCTTGCATTAAATCAAGCTTGGAGAACCAGATAGCGCCTCACAACTCGTCTAATAACTCGTCCACCGTCGGGATGGGGAAACGGTCACGCACGGTGATGACATTCAACGCCCTGTAATCTACGCAGAACCTCCACGTTCCGTCGCACTTCTTTACCAGTAGAATAGGAGATGAAAAGGGGCTGGAACTATGCTGTATATGACCACTACGAAGCATCGCGGCCACTTGTCTTTCAATTTCTTATTTCTGGAAGTATGGGTACCGGTAAGGTTTTACATTGACCGGAGCTGTGTTAGGGATGAGATTTATGGGATGGTCTGTTGCTCGAGATGGAGGGAGATTGGGTAGTGGTTGAAAGATGGAAGCGTATTTGGTGAGCAAGGTATGGATTGCTGGTATGGTGTAAGCTAAGGGTAAAGGTTCTGGTGCCGGAGAGTCAAGCTGAATGTGGAAGAAGGTACTGGTGTTACCTGTGTTTACTAGTCGTCGTAGCTGTGATGGCGAAATCTGATCAATGCTGGTATCGCGATCTCCTTTGAGTTCAATCATCTTATCATTGGAGATGAATTTCATGGTTAGAGTGGCGTAATCAGTCAGAACAGGCCCTAACGACTTCAGCCACTAAACTCCGAGTACCACATCAGCCCCACAAATTGGTAGAACATGGAAATCAACCAAGAAGATATGTGATTGAATGTGTACCGTGACCTCGTTACAGACTTGGTTACACTGAAGTTCCTCGCCATTTCCCACCGTCACACGTAGGGTGGAAGTTGATTGCGGCGTCAACCTCAACTTCGTTACCAGCTCTTGCTGCAAAAAATTGTGTGTACTTCCTCCATCGATGAGGATGCGTACACAATGCTGCCCAATGATACCAGTAACCCGTAGGGTTTCAGGAGCTCCTTGTCCTGAAAGTGCATGGAAACTGATCTAAGCAGGAGAGACTTCCTGCGAGGTTCATGGTGATGATGGCGGTGATTCCGGCGAAGGCTCCGCTTCAGGTAAGTAGTTATCGTCCTCTGTGACAAACAGAAACAAGGACGAGGTGCACTTGTGTCCTCTCGTATACTTTTCATCACAATTAAAACATAATCAGTGGTTTCAGAAATATAACTCACATTACTGCACTTAAGTAATGGAGATGTCAACTTAAAAAAAGTTTTAAAGATATGAAATAATAACAAATTAAAAAAATGTTTATAAATAAAAATCATTAAAGGACATTATGAGCAAAGGCATAACGAGGCTCACATTCACAGGACATGTACAAGGAAAGTAATTAACAAAGGTTAGAAAACAATAGCCGGGCTACTGTCCTCGATTTTGCATAATAGATAAACATTATTAGTCTCTGTTTAGCTAAACATTCGAACTGTGCTTGTCTAGTGAGAACATGGCAAGTCCTAAGTCCTATTGATTTATTATGCTGTCCAGAAGCAAATACAAATCTAGGAAATACAAGGCTTAAGCGAAAAAAATAAAAACAGAATAATATATAAAATACTGCCTTTGCAAAGATGTTTCTCCATATAGCATTTCACATATTCATGGTTCCAATCCGTAGTAGATCTAAATGCAGAGAAATTGAAAAAAGGACTAACTTTGTCTCCTATTCCAATAAGAACACACATACATTAAGGTCTTTCTCAAATCTGAAGAATTATTGAATTAGTAGACGGCAAATTAAAGTTCAATAATAAAATCTGAAGCTAGAAAGGATCATGAAGAACTAGCGTACCAAAAACCCCACATGAGGAGAAAGTCGTAATGGTAAGAAGTATTTACACAAAATTGATAAGCAAAGGCTACAACTAATTCTGAAACGGAGTCAGAAAAAAAAAAAAGAAAAAATGGCAGACATAGCATAGAGACTTAAATTTTCCATATCAACAATTCATAACAAAAGAGAAAAGTCTCATTAATTTTGTTAGAAAAGTATCGACCATGAGTCTCACTATATGTCTGAAAAGAAAATCACTATCTCACTAGCATGGTTTTTTTTACAGGAAAATGGTAATTTATTAGAGCCAAGAACAGAAAGCTGAAAATTGGCATAACAAGTGCCATAATTCATTAGAACCAAGAACATAAACCCTGTACAGAAACATATTCAGAATCAGAACAATAACAGTGGAAAAAGCTTGTACGTGTGTAATATACCCGCACCAATAGAACAGATCACCGATACAAAATATAAAAAGAAAGACAGCAAAATTTGGCTAATACGCAGCAAAGTATCCTACATCCAAACAGAAGAATTTCCTTTATCAGACAGAAGCTACATAGGTATATTACCGGCAACATAGGTGCCTACTAACAGTGGACCAAAGACGCTAAATTTAAAAAACGTGGAGACCAAATGTACAATAAAATTTTCTCATAGACCCTTATTGTTTGACACAAATATTGGAATTGCATTGGGAGGTCTAAATGTTGTTTTTTCTTATTTCTCGTTTGATCAATAGTTGAATTGAATATGAATGAAACAAGATCTTGAATTAGACTCCCTTGACAAACCAGATCTCATTTAATTCTATGTAGTATCTTTTTATCAGCTAATTAAGTCCATATTGACATCAAAATAAAAACAATCAAACCTGTTTGTTTCTTAGCTAATTCTATATTTAGGAATCAAATCTTACTTTCAGAGCTGAGTCTATATTTTGGTAATTAATTTCACCGCTAACTCTATAATGACAACAAAATAAAATAATAAAACCAATTTGTTTAGGAATTAAATCTTATTAGGTTAATATGGTGTGACATGGTTAACAGATATCCATATCCCTTAAATATGTAGTCAAGGGTTCAATCCCTAATTCATGTGTATGGAAAAATATCATTAAGTCTCTGATGAATATTGATATTTCAACAGATTAGTTCTTAAGTTTCACACTAGAGATTTTTCATGTTTACAAAATAATAATTTTTTTTATTAGGTTTCAATTTAGTTATCTTGTCAAATGTTGAATTTGCTTAAATTATGTTTAGACTGTCATAGTGCACAGTTAGAAAAACAAGACTAGAAAACCCAGCATTCAACTACTAATTAATGACAAGGTCCCACTTAAAAAAAACATTTCTTCACTTTCACCCTACACGTGTTAACCTTACAGTGTTTTTTCTTTCCGCCCAAAAATGTCTACGTCACAGGCATTTATTGCTTTTATTCGTGCATTAATTGTGCAACATTTATTGCTGTTGTTAGGCATTTATTGTATGCAGAGGGGATTGAATCTCGATTCCACTGTGCCCATGCGAGGAAAATTTGTCTGAGATATTATTTCACACAAATCCAATTTTAGTTTTCAAATTTTAAGATGGTTCAACAGTTTATGATTTTAGAATTATAGTTTTATTAAAATAAATATTTAAGTATATGCAAGTAAAACAAATAGTTGCATGTGAGGACATTTCCCTCATCATATTATTTCGAAAATTTTAATCGTGGGTGTGGATACAAGTTCCGAAACTTATGTTTAAATTTCTCAATGATTCAACAATTTTAAGATCCTCGTTTTATAGATAGATTTGGATGTATATAGAAAAACAAAAAAGATTTTAAAAGAGAAAAAAAAGAGAAAATGAAATTAGAAAAAATAGAAAATATAAAAACATATTATTAGTATAAAAATTGATGTAATGTGTTTCTATTTATTATCAGAGTAATCATAACTTATTATTTACTTTATTTATCTTTATTTTATTATTTTATAAAAAAAACTTTATTTAACTTCTTATTAAATAAATAAATAAAATATTTTTTTAAAAATATATATTTATTTTATTTACCTTAAAATTATTATTTTAATTAATAAAATTATTTCTTGTTATATATTTAATTATAAAAATTTGATTATTTTTCTAAAATTCTATTTATTTTTAAATAAAAAAAATTTAATTTAATTTAAAATAAAATAGGATGTTACACTCCCAGACCATTACGCCCCGTGGAGCACGAGTCAAGATAAAATATTATTTTCTATAACTATAACTATATGTCCTTTTGTTCCGGTTGTTTTCCTCCACAGACTGCAATTGCAAGAAAAAGCAATGGAAGCTCAATCACACCACCGACTCAATGTCCTTTTTCTTCCATATCCGACACCTGGCCATTTACTTCCTATGGTAGACACAGCAAGACTATTTGCCAAGCATGGTGTTAGTGTTACTATTCTCACTACCCCTGCTATTGCTTCAACATTCCAAAATGCCATAGACAGTGACTTCAATTGTGGATATCACATCAGAACTCAAGTGGTTCCATTCCCTTCAGCCCAAGTTGGTCTCATTGATGGACTTGAAAACATGAAAGATGCCACTACCCTAGAAATGTTGGTTAAAATCGGTTATGGACTATCAACGCTCCAAGATGAAATTGAGCTTCGGTTTCAAGACCTTCAACCAGATTGTATAGTGACTGATATGATGTATCCTTGGACAGTGGAATCAGCTGAAAAACTAGGCATTCCAAGGATTTTCTTTTACAGCTCAAGCTACTTCTCCAACTGTGCTTCTCATTTTATCAGGAAGCATAGACCTCATGAGAGCTTAGTCTCTGACAGCCACAAGTTTACAATTCCTGGTTTGCCTCATAGAATAGAGATGACCCCTTCGCAGCTAGCAGATTGGATCAGGTCTAAGACTCGTGCTACAGCCTATTTAGAGCCAACTTTTGAATCAGAGAGCAGAAGCTATGGGGCACTGTATAATAGTTTTCATGAACTTGAAAGTGAGTATGAGCAACTTCATAAGAACACATTGGGGATAAAATCTTGGAATATTGGACCAGTTTCAGCCTGGGTTAACAAGGATGATGGAGAAAAGGCCAATAGGGGACACAAGGAGGACCTTGCAGAAGAGCCAGAATTGCTAAATTGGCTTAACTCTAAGCAAAATGAGTCTGTACTTTATGTAAGTTTTGGAAGCCTCACAAGGCTCCCTCATGCTCAACTTGTTGAACTGGCTCATGGGCTTGAACATTCTGGTCATAGTTTCATCTGGGTTATAAGGAAAAAGGATGAGAATGGAGACAGTTTTCTTCAAGAGTTTGAGCAGAAGATGAAAGAAAGCAAGAACGGTTATATCATATGGAACTGGGCACCACAGTTGCTGATATTGGACCACCCTGCGATAGGAGGCATTGTGACTCACTGTGGTTGGAATTCAATTCTTGAAAGTGTGAGTGCTGGATTGCCAATGATCACATGGCCAATGTTTGCAGAGCAATTCTTCAATGAGAAGTTGCTAGTTGATGTGTTGAAGATTGGAGTCCCAGTGGGAGCTAAAGAAAACAAATTGTGGGCAAGCATGGGCAAGGAGGAAGTGATGGGAAGGGAAGAGATTGCAAAGGCTGTGGTGCAGTTTATGGCAAAAGAAGAGAGCAGAGAAGTGAGGAAGAGAGCAAGAGAGCTTGGTGATGCTTCCAAGAAGAGTATAGAGAAGGGTGGATCCTCTTACCACAACTTGATGCAGTTGTTAGATGAGCTCATCTCATTGAAGAAAACTAGGACATGTGAGAAACCAAATTAGGTCATTCAAATATTGGACTCATCTAAGTGCTTTTAAATAAAATGTTTTGTTCCATTTAAGTTTTAAGTTCAGCTAGCTAATTACTTGTGTACTGTTTTGATATAAGAAGATTTTAGTTTTCACCAAATATTTCATGCTTTGAAACTCTAAGTTAGGAAAAGGAAATCTTCTAATGAATGAAGTTTCATCTATTTTGGTGCATCGAGTAAAATATTAAATATATCGTTGTTCCTATCAATTTACTACTACAGAAGAAGACCTTGGTATGCCTGGTAAAAATTTGTCGTTGGGTTTAAGTAATGCATATATGTCGGTGAAAAGTTTTCAATTCGAAATCAAGTGATGAAAAATTCGTCTCTAGTCCTTGAATGATCAATGCCACAAACAGGGCAATGATTCTTTATAACTTTTTTCCATCAACAAAGCCATATATACTCGAAACAATATATATATATATATATATATATATATATATTCACTTATTCAATCCATTCTCAATTTAGACACAGTTCATCGCGTAAAAATTCAATATTTGTTCCCTTAAAATCTCCACAACAACAAAGAACCTATCTACGAGAATCAAACTGACAACGTGCACAAACTGGATTATCGTTAAGTTGATAGGAATTGGATTCTGTAGTGTTTTTTTTTTTTCAAATTGATTTTCTTATACTGGTAAGATTTAGAGTTGGCTTAATTTTTAGTTTGGACCTGGTTTAATTGAGATGGAAACTTTTTTGTTGGACTCTGATCTTTAAAGTGAAACTTATGAGCTTCATCTATACAGAATTAGTGCAATACTCTCAATATGAGTAATACTATTACTAATGGTATTTTGCTGATTTGTTGGCCTCAAATGGGCTCTTTTTTCAGATATATATATTCACATGAGTAGTACATGCTTTGTTATGAAACATTGTTTCTTTGTCTATAAATATGATAATTTTCTCCTCCTTGGCATCTCACTCACTAGCAAATTCTTCATATTGTACAAATTTCTTATCTCTTTCTTGTATCAAAACAAACAGATTTTCACTTTAGCAACGAATACAAATATAGATGTCCTCAGTAGACTTACTATAGCCTTCCTACATGAAATAAAGGTAAGTGAATCTGCTTATCACCTTTAAATATCATTTAATATTATTTATTGTTAATTTTATTTTTCAAAGTAATCAAGAATTCTCATCCGATACGCTCATTTCATATTCCTTGAATTTCACCCTAGTATATATGGGTTATAACAATTTAATTATTTATAACTGAGATCATGAATACATTAGAGAATTTTAGAAATTTCTCTCAAACATGGTATGTTGTCCCCCACACACAAAAAAAATATATATATTTTAGGATTAAAATCGAACTTATACTTTTTCCATCTTACTGTTATCGTTAATATTATTATTATTTTTTCTTGGTAAGAGATTTCCTTTGAACTAAACAATATTGATTTCATTAGTGAAACTGACAAATAATTACATTAGACAATAAAGGGGACTGCTTCAAAATAAGCATATATTACAAAAATTACTGTTTCACCCTATCAGTAATTTCATAAGCGTTGCTTGGGAACAACGCTTGCATCATGCCTATTACTGAACAAATAAAAATGACTCACCCGGTATAGTTACTCATTTTGAACACCCCATCTCTGTCATATACACATTATTGGGCCTATGTAACAATTGGGTGGATTTGTCTTGCAGCCTCGAGACCATTTTAGCCCATTGTTAAGTTATCATAAGGCAATTGCTATATCCCCTCCCCATAATTTCTTAGTGCACTTCCCTTTTCATATTTTTCCCATAATACCCTTTTCTTATAGAAAACTGAAACACCTGCAGAATGTTTCCGCTCCCCCCTGAAATTTATCATCAAGAACCCCCACTTTCCAATTCCTGAAACTCTCGATGATTGAAAGAGAGGATGGTATCAATTATGTTTTCTTTTTGTTTACACCAAATAGCTACTATGATAAATATGTGAGCTGTGAACACATGATACAAATGCATTGGAATTTGTTTGGATAAGGTACACCAACCAACTTCCAACGCCCAAAACGAACGAACGCACGTGACGGGTGTGCAGTCGTTCTCTCTTCATCTGCCATTCTTCTGCGCATCGTTTGGCATAACCACTACACTCCAACGGAGGCGTCAAACGACGTGCCGTCTGCCCAAAGAAACAAGGGTATTTTAGTTACTCCCTTATGTAACGGCTATATTTTATTCTTTCTTTGTTTTTTTACTGATTGGCTTATTTGGTTCCCTATTCACGTGTGTACTGCTGAAAACAATAACCCCTCACTCGATCACGTGAGCTGTAAAAGGTCAAAGGTGTCATTTCCTAGGTTGATAGCTTTGAGTTATACTAGGTATTTAATATTTTAATTATTAATGATTTTATAAAAATAATCTATTGATTTTCAATTTAAAAACATTGATATAAAAGAGGATAAATAGAAAGATATGCATAGTTAAGAATTTAATAATGAAAAAAGGATTGTAGTTTATTTTTGAGAGGTTTCTTTGAAAAATTATACAAATATGTTTAATGTGTATTTAAATTTTTTAAAAAAAAGAGATATAATATTAAATAATGTTTAATTAAAAGAGTAATGAGAGTGATTCTTAATCTCCAAATTGAATATTATGATTTATAGTATAAGAATACTTGGATATTTTCTTTTTAACATGATTTATTCTCCATGAAGTTAGGATTTGAATTTTGAATCACTTGATTAAAAGACACAAATCACTACCATTTATATCAACCTATGTGTTGGTATTTTTTATGTAATGTTAATGTAAAAAATTACTATCAACTAATAAAAGTTATAGTATATATTACATATAGATATGGTTAGTGTAAAAATCAATGGAGGGGTCTAACTCAATTGGTTGAGTATAATGTGTAAATTGTTGTAAATCTCCTAATACTTATCTTTGATTCCTTCGGACAAGAAAAAAGTGTAAAAATCAACCTACTTATACATGATAATGTGTGATTAGATGATATTGTAAAAATTATTTACCATGTTAGTGCATAGTTGTTTTTTTTTATGTATGATTAATTTCAATTAATAAGTTACAAGTATTAAATGTTATTAATTTGACTATTGATTTTTGTTCAGGTATGTTGTAAAATCTCACATCTCTCAAAAGTCAAGGCCAAGAAGAATTTTTAAACATCTTCCTCATTAACCCATCGAGATGTCTTTTAGTAAGGATAAAATCTTAACAAACCATCGAGCATCAATGCGAACAATACCTTGGATGAGGTGACCCTGACGATGCCTAAGGATTTGAGATTGGAACATTGGTGTCTACTGTGAACCTAGACCACCACTCTTATCACTTAGTCTCGACTAGGGGCTAATTCCAGTATTTCACAAAGTTTCACATTGTTTAGAAGTTGATGCCAAGGAGAATCTATAATCATTCTCTTTCATAACTTATCGAACACCTTTTAGTATGGACACAATCATGATGGACCATCAAACACCAAAGCAAACAATACCTAAGATGAAGTACCCAGGATTTGAGATCAAAACAATTTTAAATATTTTTCTCAATAAATTAAATATACAAAATTTTACCTAATTTAAAAATCATTTGCTACTTGTGAATCAATTTTATTTTAATATAGAATATACTTATTTTTCAAAGTATATATACTATTAATATTACATTTTATGAATATTCAATTAGTTTAAATATTGACGAGCATAATTAGTAAAATAATATCATATAATTGTTACCATTAAGCACATTGATTAACTAGAATAGGATTATTTTAGCCTAATTAGTGATTTCGAGTTTGAGTTTTGGATATATAGTTCTATTAAATATTCAAATGAAGATTTTTGTCACTTATTGTGATCTTACAATCTTGCTTGACTCCTCGCTTAGAATTATCTCCAATTAATAATACTTTCAAGTTAGATTTATAAAACTTACATTCCTTCTCTTGTCCTTCTAACCATACCCAAATGAAAAGTTTGATATGATCAACCAATCTAAAATGTCTCTTACATTAATTATTTTTCGCAAAAATATCATTATTTATAAATCATTTTTCTAAGTCCAATAATAGTAAGGAGAATACATTAATGTGTTACATAATTTGGGAGTCTAGCGTTGTCTCATATTAAGAGTATTTCGGAAACCTTATTCATAGTGAATAAAAATTAAAGCATTTTGTAAAAAAATTAAAAAATAAATATATTATTTTTAATCCTTAGTCTAAATTTTGATTGATAAAAAATAATGACATTAATAATCTAGTCGTGATAAAGAGTCTAACATAATAATGATATGTAATTTATTTGATAAATTATATTATGAAATTCCTTGTCAATTAGTATAGCATTATGGACTAACTATTATTATTTAATTCAACAAAATAAACTTAAACATGATGCATTTTTATATTTATTGAAATTTAAATTAATCTAATTTTAAATTTATTTTTTTTCTTTTAATAAAAGTAGTTAACTTAATTTCGTATTTAAGTTACCCTGCTACGCATGAGTGTGCACACTAGTTTATAATAAATAAATACATAAATTATATTATAATTAAATATCTCAATAAATCAATATTTTTAAGTATATAAATTATATTCTATACTTATAACAATAATTTAAATTATAATATATTTTTTTTAAAATTATTGACAATTTCTTTTAAATTTTTATTTTTAATCTGTTTCTTAAATTGAATTTCAATAATTTTTTAAAAAATATGAATAATTAAAATTAATTTTATGCCTAAAGTTACTATTTATCATAAATCTAAAATATAATTTATATATTTACTTATAATATAATTTATGCATTAAAATATTTATTAGTTATATTTTTAATAAAAAAATATATTTCTTATGCAACACACACATTAAAATACAGTACTAGTTAGTAATAATTTCTATACAATTGATATAAACACCGTAAAACTTGGTTTTTCCTTAAATGGCATTAACTATGGTGAGTTACATAAATACTACTAGTAGTTAATTTAATTATGCATAGAGGAGGAAGTGATTAGACATCAAACATGGGCCTGCAAAAGGAACCAAAACAGCACATAAACATCATTGAGAAAATAACAATTAGCTTTGCTTTTGCCTGCGTGGACATGACTAACCCCCAACAACACATTACACATGTCAGGGGTATTGCCCTTCTTTCTCTTTTTCGCATGTTGACAATCACAGTATACCTCTCCATCAAGGTTTCTTCTCTCTGGAATTACCAACTTTGGCGTATTATCGCAATCATAATCCCAAAGCGGCGCAAAAAATCTTTATTATTTTCATTACAACTAAACAAACTACTACTGCACTACATAATTTCACTAGAACAAAACACACCAAATAAATTAACGTCACAGAAATTCACATTCACAATTTGGAGAAACGTAATAGATTGATGTAGCAGACCTTTCAAAAAACAGAAAAAGATTGATGAAGCAGAAATTCACTATCACAATTTGCAGAAACGTTTGCTTTGTTGTTGTATAGGTCGTAAAGATTTGTGTATATAACTATATATACTCTATAATTTCCACTAAAAGAGATATGCATGAAGAAGAGATTAAAAAGTTAAAAAAAAATTGCACACTTACCTCTTTTGGTGTTTATTTCTCTTTTATCTAAAACTA
This sequence comes from Glycine max, assembly GCF_000004515.6. NCBI lineage: Eukaryota > Viridiplantae > Streptophyta > Magnoliopsida > Fabales > Fabaceae > Glycine > Glycine max. The sequence goes on along the minus strand of NC_038254.2, from coordinate 49,588,440 downwards.
CGATTCATATCTGTATAAAAAAAAACTACGATTCATATCTCATTAAAATATACATAAATTTCACTATAAACATAATATATTTTTTTGAGCTTTTTTGGATGAATTCAGATTTTGAATTATCATTCGTTCGAAAATCAATGAATAATTTTTTTAAGATATAATAAAGATTCATTCATGAAACTGATATTTTTTAACAGATATTTTTTTCACAAGCACTCGTTGTGTGAATCGAATCCCTCTCCATGTTTTTGGAGCTTTTAAGTTTTGTATAACACTAATAATTTTGGGATACGAAATTCCATAAACTTTTATCTAAATAAAGAAAAAAATTGATGTGGCAGTGACAGTAGCATTCTTGTAATTTACGAAAGTCCCGGGGCCAATTTCGAAGAAAAGAATATAAGACCAACGGCTTACTAACTCTTCCTTTATCCACGCAGCACTATCCGCTTCGCTTTTCACTTTCCCATACGCGTCTCCTTTTCTTCTCCACCAGCATAACCACTGAGTCACACTCTCCGAGTCATGAACTCACTCTTCACTTCTCCATAGCAAACAAAACACTCTCACACGACATAGAAAAATAAAAACACACACTGAATACTCATTCGCAAATTATGCTTTCCCGGTTTGCCCCTCGCTCCACTCTCTATTTCCCAATCTCCGCCACCCAACCAAAACCCCTAATCGGCGCCAACCATACCTCAGCAAGATTCTGCTCCCGATAAAAAAAGAAAAGCCAGAATCCAACTTCAATTCTTTTTCTTTATTCGTTATTTTTTTAAAAAAAAATTACCATTTTTTTATTGTTTTTTCTGTGAAGGAAAAAAAAGAGGAGAGGAAAGTGCACAGTTTTACCATGGAACCTACCGCAGGGAAGCCCGGTTCTCTCCGGAACCTTCTGATACGGTTTCTCCTCTTCGGCGTTTTGGTCATCGGCGTTCGTTTCGCTTACCTCATCGCCGTCGCCGGCGAGTCCTGCACCATAGACGACTTCTGTTTCTTCTCTCTGCCGGACACTCTCAGCCTCGTCATTGCCGGCACTGGACCTCTCGCCGTCGAGTCTGCCTCCGCCGCCGGCGGTTTGGTGCAGCCGGAGCTTTACACCAGCAAGGACTGGATCAACGGCGTTCGGTTCTACTCGTCAGCGTTCCAGGACCTCATCGCCGGCGGCTACCTCTCGCCGGAGTCGAAGACTCTGTGCGTGGAGACGCCGACCGGACGCGACGTATTCGCGCTGAGGGAGATCGGCGTGAAGGATGCCGTCGGAATCGCGAGAAAGGCGGCGAAGCCTCTCGTGAAGTTCGGCCGAGGCGAGCGGATTCCGTTCGGCGACGGAGCCTTCGACTTCGTGTTCTCCGGCGAGGACTCGTTCGTGAAGTCGGCGAAGCCGGCGGAGTTCGCGGCCGAGATCGGCCGGACGCTGCGGCCGGGAGGTTTCGCGGTGTTCCATTTCGCAAACCCTAAAGATACGTATAGTTTTAATTCGTTCCTTGATTTGTTCAATTGTTTCAGAGTAGTGAAGTTGCATGGCTTGGAAGGATTCGATTCTTCGATGCCGTATATACGAGAAATTGTTTTGAAGAAAGAGTGTGGTGATGGTGCTGGAAAATTCGATTTCGATGATTCAAATGGAAAGTGTTATGTTCCTGGTTATAAGCATGATTTGGTTAAGATTGCTGAGCCTTTGATTGAGGAAGAGCCTTTGAAGCCTTGGATTACATTGAAAAGGAATGTGAGGAGCATAAAGTACCTTCCTTCAATTGCTGATATAAGCTTTAAGAATAGGTATGTGTATGTTGATGTTGGAGCTAGAAGCTATGGCTCTAGCATAGGGTCTTGGTTTAGGAAGCAGTACCCTAAGCAGAACAAGACCTTTCATGTGTATGCAATTGAAGCTGATAAGACTTTCCATCAAGAGTATGGGTTGAAGAAGGGGATCACTTTGGTTCCTTATGCTGCGTGGGTTAAGAATGAAACCTTGATGTTTGAGATTCATCGCGATCCTGGGGAGCATGTTGAGGTTAAAGGCCGGGGGATGGGTAGGATTCAGCCTTTGCAATCGTCGGGGAGGGGGGAGTTTGATGGCGAAGTGGAGAAGATACAGGGATTTGATTTTGCTAATTGGTTGAAGAAGACGGTTTCAAAGAACGATTTTGTTGTGATGAAGATGGATGTGGAGGGTACTGAGTTCGATCTGATTCCAAGGTTGATTAAAACTGGGGCCATATGTTTGATAGATGAGATTTTCCTTGAATGCCATTACAATAGGTGGCAGAGATGTTGCCCTGGGCAGAGGAGTGCAAAGTATGAGAAAACATATGATCAATGCTTGCAGCTCTTCAAATCCCTTAGACAAAGTGGAGTTCTTGTTCATCAGTGGTTCTAATTGTGCCCAGCATGATAGGTGAAATCCTACACTTCTTCTGTAACATTATTGTTTTCCTATTAACCTTCTGCATGTTACTTTTTACCCCAAACAATAGGGAAGATTACTGTGTTTTAAATTCCTTACCATGTAACAATTGCAATTGAAAATTGAATCATTTCTTCAAATCGATGGTATTTGTTGCAGGATTCTCTTATTCTTACCCCTATTATAGATATGGAAATGGATAATTGAATTCTGAAATCTTTCTCTCTCTCTCTTTTTTATCACTGAAGAGAATATAACTGTTCTGTTTTGTCAGCCCTTGTAAATTGGTTTTTCAATGTGTATGAATTGGGGGGGGGGGGAGTTCCAGTTCCCTGGATAGGATGGCGTTGTTCATTGCATAAGTTTAGCATATGGGTGATTTGTGACACTTGATATGTCAATGCCATTGACCTATGCTACCATATGCATATTGCTGTAAATTCAATCAATTGAAAATATCTGGATTCTGGAGGCAAATATGATCTCAACTTTAGTACGTAGCAGGTAGTTCTTTCCTTTGTTTCATTGAATAATTCTAAATCCTCTTACGAAATCTTCTTACTAATCTTGTACTTGTAAATAAAATATTGAATTTTTTTGAGGTTTTCAACATATTAAATGTATTTATTTTTTCATTTAATATTTCCTTCACAGAGGATATAACACTACTCTTGTTTTGTTAGTTCGTGGTTTAGGTACCCATTTAATTTCTTGTTCATGATAATTGTTGGTAATTTTGAGACATACTTTAACTAAGTAAACAGTCTTAATTTTACTTTTGTTTTTTCTTTGACTATATTAAAGATACATGTACCTACGAATTACTTAGGTGAGTAGGATAGGTAACTTGGTGGAGAGAGCCGAACCTTTGACATCAGTCTCACACCCAAGTCCGGTACTGACTGAAGTACTGTATTATTCATTCCGAAATTTCAAAGTTGCATTTTTCATGAGAAAATACTGTTCATATCATATTTTTAGAATAGCTATTTTGGATGAAATGGATCTAATGTGTTTTCGTGGTTTGTTTGCTATTGGGTGTTTATTGCATGTTGGCTATTAACAAAGGGAAAGCAATATATGAGATGTCATTAATTAACGAAGTAATGTGAGACTTCACCAGTGCTGTTTTATGTGATATCAATTCCAGTAGTGTGGTTGTTAAAAGGCTATTTTAAGGTAATAAGTTTGTAAGCACTATCATGATTTTAATGGGACATCACCCACATGGACGACATCAACGTTGCAACCCTAACAAATTATTGTGCACACACATGCTATTTACGACACAATGAAAGGTTAGAAGTGTAGATTTTATCTCTTGAAATGTTGCATTATTATTATTATATTGAAAGGAAAGTGGTGTTATCTTGCACTGAACAACCATGCAACTACGATTATTCCAGGTTCATTGTATGTTATGCTAGTGCAGTACATGAGCTTGCCGATATAATTCCCAACAATATCTTCTTCAACGCTTCCTATTTAGAGATATTTAGGATAGCATCGTAATTAATGGTTGAATAGATATTATAAGAGTTGGTTTGATATCGTTGAGGTGATGGCGGAATGCTATAAAGAATAAATGCTTTTCTTCATTGCCTCATTTTTTTTTTTTTTGATACACTTAACTGGTGGGTAAATAAACAGGTTCCATTGGCTTTTGACGTAGCCACACATAGTTCTTACTTCTTGCAAAGGCTCTTGGTAGTTGAAGAGAGACTAAATGCACGAGAAAAAAAGATCGCTATGTGACTCCATTATTTATGACAGCGAAAGCGATGAGCAAAATTCTTAAGTATGAGTTGCAACTTAGCTGGATATATTGATTACAATCAAGATTCCACATTGATGCCAAGCACATGTTAGGCAAATAAAAAGAACGCAAGAGACAAAACATCATGGAAAAAATCTTGGAATCCTGTCCATCATCCCTTGCGAAAAAGAAAGTGATGGTAAAATGTACTAAACCTCTTGTTGTAAAAAGTTGGGGACATGTTTTTTACAGTGTCATAGCCGTGGAATAATGAGGGGTGTCCAATTGCTTGGTTCGATCTGACTAACTTGGGCTACTTGATCCAAATTAATAACGTTGGTACGATTTTCTTTTTTGAAACAGATTTGACCTAAACCAAATTAACAAGACTCGACCCTTTATTAATTTGAGTATTGAATTTATGTTTTACAGCCTGAACACTCGATCACCTTACTTGCTTAATCATCCATTTTATATTTATTTTATTTTGATTATTCCTTTTATTTTTTAAATTAATTTTTTTAAGCTCTAAACTTATATTTCAAATAAATTTTAGTTTTAGATTGGATATGAATTATCGGGATTTTAGATTTTTTAAAAATTTATGAAAAAAAATATTTAATAATAAGTAAGACTTAAATAATTTTGTGGTTTGTAATTAATGCCAATCAACAATAACAAATACTATTATTTAAAAGAATATTTTAGATAATTAATTGCTAATATTTCTCGTAAACATATGCTAAAGCCCATGATTGTAGTTCCTTCAAAACGGGTATAAAAGAAATTGATAGCGCCGATACAGGGAATTAACCTACTTTTGTTGGTAGATTTCTCGACACTTTGGGACATCTGTGTTGTACCTGATGGGGGAATATGTAAATGTGAATGTAGCTTTTATATGAGATTGAATGTGTCTCTTTGACTTGAAAGGGTTGCATCTATTGCATTTTCTTGTACTACCCTTCAAATGACAAATGAAATATCAACTAAAATTTTCCTTAGGGTATGGTGTGGATTTCCAACCATTTTGCTCGAAGATTGAATTCATGAACTGACCAAGGATTGCCAATCATTTGGAAAGTTATTTACAACTAGCTAATGTTTTTTTTTCTTCTTATGGTAAAAAGCAGTAACGCATAAAACTTCTAAACTTGTGATGTCACGAGTAATAACATGCTACGATTAAATTCAAAGCGTAGATCTTTTCCTGATAGGTGATGTTTAGCATCTTGAATGAACTATTGTGACTTGTGATCCATTTTTTTGGGTTAAATATCCACCAATCTAAGTGCTAGGTTTTCTTTCAACATCACTATCATGAAAGTACGACTCTTCCCCTTACCATTCTCTTACATTGGTTGGCTATTGCGACTTTCACGGACTTTGCAGCTGTTGGTTTTGGATTAAAATTATCTTCCCAGTGACATTGATCTTTCTTCCAATCAAAACTTGTGTGTGTGTGCATGTGGTCAAGCAATCACGAAGCCAAATGAAGAAAAGCAAAATTTAATCATGAAGCTTCGAAAATCTCAACCAGCAATATTCAAACACAATTCTTTGGATCAATAAGTGATTAGTTTGAGTAATATTTGATTTAATTTTTTTAAACAAAATGTTAACTTCAAGTTTTATAAATGAAAAAAAAAATGATAGGAAGGAAAGAATTCACTAAATCAGGTTAGTTAAATTATTTTCCAATGATTAATTATCAACAAAATTAATAAATATTTTATACTAATAAAATAATAATAAAATGTTTGGATGATTGGGAAAGTGATAGCCAAATATTCTTAATACACTCATCTAGTTACAAGCCAACCTACTAAAATAGTCATTTTGTTCCACAGCACACATGTGGATCTTTTGCGTTGAAAGGGTTGTGTCTCGAAATTTTTAGGTTTAACTTTTAAGGCAAATTTTATATTTTAATTTTATATAGTTAATCAACTTTTCTTTTAATTTTTCTTATTGTCTACAAAAATATTTATTAAAGTCTATTAATAATTTTCTTAACATTTCACTTTTAATGTCTAAAATAACAAATTCATTCAATTTATTGTCGACATAGATAATCTTAAATAAAATTTGACTTTTGTGTGTAATTTTAATATTAAAAGTCTATTTTTGAGCAATAATTTTTTACTGCATTTTTCGGCAATAATAATTGTTGCAAATTTTGTCAATAATATTTTAAAAGTGATGCAGGTATTTGAAAAGATATGCAATTTTTTTAAAAAATAATTTAATACTTTTGGCGGAGTACAATTTTCTTTGTATCCAATTCTTGCAATATTTTTTAATTTTAAAAATAAATCAAGATTAATAGAATATACTGTTTAAGTTCATTCATATCCAAATTTTTAAATTTTAGAATTTAAATAAAAAATAAAACTGATTCAATATTTTTTTCTGTTTTATAGTAAACATTTCAGATACTATTTTTGCAATTAATTATTTTTCTCTCTCAACCATATCAAATTGCCTTATTTTTTTGTATGTATATTAAATTTTCTTAATTGCTTATAGCCTTATACCTTTCGATCTAGCTATCATCTTTTATTTCTATTTCTAAACTAAACTTCAATAAAAAAATTAAAATAAATTATCAATAGTTAAAAATAATATTTTTTTGTTGGGAAAAATAATCTTATATTACAACTTAAATTGTTCATTGTAAATTTATATTATAATTCATATACATTTAAATATATATTTATCATAAATTTTAATTAAAATATAATTTATATATTCCAAAATATTTATTAATTATAAATTTTAATTATATAAAATAAATATTTATCAGATGATGGACATGCTAAAATATACTAGTGAGATTTAGTTTATCTTTTATTTATACAACAAAATAGAAATTTTTTTTTGACGGAATAGAATCTTTACTTGTTTAGACATCTTTTATTATATCTTTTTTTTCCCTTCAAAATATATGTTTTCATTTAATTATTTAAACTTTTTATATGTTTTAAAAAAGATTGTGTCATTAATTACTTATAAATTGTTTTCTAAGTTAGTTACTTTTTTTTTCATTTCAAATCTCAACAATTTATAATTTCAATACATTCCTTTTATAAATTTTTTAATCTTGCGGCTTTTCTACCCTTAAATTTGATCTACTTAGCTATCTTTCTTATTTATTTAAATTAATTAAACACATATCTTCTATGACTCTAAATTGTGATGAAGCGTGGTTGCGTCTTGTGGTGGTTTGATCAGAAACTCTGATGCATGAATTCTTTGGAGGTTTTGCATGTAATCTTGGGCAAGCCTTTGTTTAATTTTAAATTTATATTTCTATAATTTTACGTAAATTGAAAATTGTCACTGTAATGTATTAAAAACTTACTAGTATGCTAGCTAAAATTTATATTTTGAAAATGAATTTGATTCTTCTAAGGTAAGAAGTGCACTTCATAATAAAATGAATTCTCAATTAACATTTACTCTATACTTTCTAAAATACACTTTTATTTTATGGAAACCAAATCAAATAGGAATAATGATTGTGAAAATTATGTTAATGTAATCATGCATGTTTATCCATCTTGCGGATGCACTGACGTTAACTTCTTGTGTCCTTTTCCTTGTTTTCATACCTACTAGCGTAATAACCTTTGTCCTGTACTAGTGTTGGTCGAGTTTATAATTTTTTATTTTTTAAATTATTATATATTTTTATAACATATTTATTAATTATTTTTAAAATTTTATATATGTTAGTATATATGTAAAAAATATAAGATAATTATGAATATTCATATATATATATATATATATATAAATAGTTTTACATTACAAATTTTTTATCACCAAAAAAATACGTATAAAATTATGCATAGGGATATCAATAGGTGAATAGGTGCAAGTACTAGTCACCCTTTATTTAGCTCGTCAATAAATACTTGTCATGTGATTTTTTGTTACCCACACAATATCTATTAAACAGATTCTTGTGAATTTTTGTTAATATCCGGGAATATGCATGAGTACTCATTGGATATTTTTTGCAAAAATAAAAATAATTGAAAAATATTTTAACAGACATTTTTATTGTAATTTTATTTATTTTAATATTTTTAAAAATAATATTAATTATTACAACGAAACTAAGGTTATTCAAATACTCTACAATTTATACAATTAAAAATTCCCATGAATAATTCTAAAAGAATAAAAATAAATAAATTTTGTGAATCCAAACAAAATTATCTAAAAATTATTCTCTAAAATCTAAACTCAAATAAAAATATACTTAAATAGAAGTCCAAATAAAATTATACTAAAAAGCATAAGTACAAATAATTTTATTATAAAGAATATTTATGTATTTAAACTTGATAAAAAAAATATTTAAGTATTTTAATATTAACGGATAACGTATATATACAAGTATGAGTACCATGATATTCAGTCTCATGTCCATTAACAAATAGGTAATGAGAATACATATTTTTATTTTGAAAAGTTTACATATTTTTATTTTTATTTTATGAATTTATAATTAAATTTCATAAACTAATATATAAATTATTTACATGAATTATTTTGCATGCGCCAACATGGATTCCCAGCATAGAGGCATATTTGTCATAATATTTTTTTGACTTTTTGTCTTCCTATTTCGCTGACAAATACGTCTCTGAAAGATGAAAATATAAAATTTAGTCCCTCAAAGTATAAAAAGTACGACAAATATATTCGAACGTTAATAATAAATTGTGACTAATTATTATTATTATTATTATTATTATTATTATTATTATTATTATTATTATTATGTGTTTATAATTTACTTCTCTTATTTGTTTAATACTTATGTAATATATTTTTTAAATTTTATTTTAATATATATATTTTATTATTTTGATTTCCTTCTCAAACCTTAATCTTTACCGATAAAAAAAACTTTATCTTATACCTCATATTTAGATTGAAAATAATATGTCAAGAATTTTGAATAGAAAAAATATAACCGGCCACGAAACCAAATTTATTTACTTATTTATTTTAAAAAGATAATTTAATCAACTTTTTTAAAAAAAAATCACAAAATTTAAACTAGATAAAGCTAAAGTGAAATTACAAGTTTTTTTTCTTAATCAATAACATATATTAAAAGATGAAGGTTTGACAAGAAAATCAAAATAATAAAAATATATATATATTAAAAGAAAATTTTAAAAATATATTACATAAATACTAAACAAATAAGAATAGTAAATTATAAACACATAATAATAATAATAATAATAATAATAATAATAATTAGTTACAATCTATTATTAAATTCCGGATATATTTGTTGCACTTCTTATACTTTCAGGAATTAAATTTTGTATTTTCATCTTTTAGGGACGCATTTATCAGCGGAGTGGAAAGACGAGAAATCAAAAAAGTATTATGACAAATATGCCCTTATGCTGGCAATCATTTCAGCGACAAATTTGTCCCTCCTATTTTACTAACGGTAACAGAAGGAAGTTAATGGCAGAATATTTGTCGCATTTTTTATAATTTTAGGGATTAAATTTTTTTGTATTTTTATCTTTCAGGAACACATTTTTCAGTGAATTACACATTGAGAGACAAAAGTGACTATTTACCCTAAAATTAATTAACAAAATAAATATCTTATTGATTTATTGTTTTGGTTTTGAAATGAATGGTCATGATCCTACCATATGCATCCATTGATTATCAATCAAACACCTATATTTTTCATATAATATGGTATCAATTCTTCTTAAATATTGCAATATTCTTCTTTATACATTTTTCATATGACATTATATCAATTCATAAAATACAAATTGGTCAAATTAATTTATGTATTCGTATCTGATTGATAGTTAACTTATTAGTAATTGATTATTATATTAATTTATTAATATGAATATATTATATTAATGTTAATGGATTGTATTCAATTGTTAATAATATTTGTTTGAATTAAAAATAAAACAATTTCATTTAATATGTTTGGAAGAAATAAATATGAGATTGTCACGTGATATCATCTTATAGAATAAATTATATATATATATATATATATATATATATATATATATATATATATAGAAAGAGTGAATATGACAATAGGCAGGGTGAGGATGGGTATTGTCTCTCCCTATTCTTGACTCGACTCCTCAACATATCTTTCTATTCGTCCTTGATACTTGACTGGTTGAAATTTGTTATCTCATCCCTGTACTCGTTAGAGTATTTTTGTCATCGATTCAAATTTGTAAAATAGGTTTTTTTTTTAAAAAAATTATATTAAAAATCTGATTTTAGAATAAATAAAAATTGATTGTTACACATTTATTTTTAACTACTTATATATCAACAAATTCATTGCAGTATATTTGTCTACAAAAATCATTAAAAAAAATCTTAAATTATGTAAAAATTCTAAAATAAAATTAACAAATAATAAATAAAATTTTAATAATTTCATCATCAAATCGTATATGGAAACAAGTAATGAACGAGTAGTGACATTCTCATCCCGCCCCTTATTAAAAAAGTTGAATAATCTGAAAACACGTACTTGACCAACTCGAATATTCCCGTCAAAGTTAAAACACAAATTCGAGCGTATGCCACGAATACATATTTTGGTTGTCATGCCTAAGAAAGACTAAAAAAAAAGTAATGCTGGTTGTTGACAATTATGTATAGAAATTCTTTTTTATATATAATTTTTGTTTTGCTTGCCCACTCCACTAAAAGATATTCAAGTGTGAAATTCTTTTATAAATCCATGAGTTCACTTATGAGCATTGACTATTCAGAAACTCGCAAGTGGGATTGTTGGACCTTTTTCATGAACCCACCATTATTAATTAAGGCCATAAACGGTCCTACGCCGTTTTTCAAAGTCCTTCCATACTATAAGTTGAATTTTTTCTTAGTGATTAATCCATACGTGAAAAAGTAATCAACCCTATGATCACAATTAAAACAAAAATTTAACAAAATTTTTATTCGCTCAAACATTTCAACTAAATCTATAGTCGTATACTCTGAATTTTTATATTACATTTATGATACATAAAATATTATTTATATCAGAGATAATTGAACCCAAGTAAAATACAAAAAATATTTTATACCATGTTATTTTTTTTAATTGGCCAAAAAAAACTTGTATACTCGTATAAGAACAAGAGGTACAATATATACTCTAAGAAACATGATGAAAAAGCTGAGGCCATCCCTGTATACACCCATCAGTTGGTTACAAGGTATACCATGTTAGTGATTACTCTAGCATGACATATAACAAAAGGTGTCTAAATACAAGTCATGTTGACACAAAATAATAATAAATATTATTTTAAAACTTTTTAAATCGATTAAAATTAAAACTAATAATTTTTATGAGATTAAACCCAATATTTACCATAATAACAAGAACCAAAAATATCTTAAACTTTAGAAACTAAAGTACTAGTTATTTACTCCCACCAAGCCTTGCCGAATTCTAACTTTCTTCAACATCATGCGCAGAATGAAGTCCACGCTAACTTTCTTGTGTCAAAAGTAACATCCCATTCAAGTCAGAGATCGATATTGCAGCTCAGTGGACAAGCAATGTGATGTGGGCTCTGCACTTTGAACTCGTCTATGTACCATCAAATTAAACACCATTCAATGGGAAGTCACCATCTCTGCATTGCATTAATGCTTATGTCTTCCTAATTTGCTATTCATTTTTAAAATTTATTAGTGTCAAGAAAAGAGTCGACTCAAGCGGGATAACGCAACACGTGATTAAATTTATAACTGGTTTGAAGTTAAGAAAATAAACATTATACTAACAATTACATTCACTAAGGATAATTTTACAATTAGGACATGATTAAAATGTAGTAGTATTAATCAATATAAATTATAATATTTAATAATGACAGATAAAAAATATAATATAAATTATAACTTCATTATCATGGTCGCGGCTTCTATCACCATTATTATTATTGTTATTATCATTATTGTCATAATTATGTTGTTATTATTATTATTGTTATGAATGTTATTACCACTTTTATTATTATCTTATTTAAATAATTAATATTAAAAGAAGTATTGTAATAAATTTTATATTATTAATTTTATTTGTATTGTGCATTATGCATCAAACAATTCACTAGCTAATAAAAAAATTATCTTGTAGCTTGAACACTTGTCATATGCTCTTCTTTATGTGTTGTACCTCAATGTGTATTAAATACACCATATCATAGGGGAAGATCTACAACTTGTGTGAAAAATTTGAGAGAATTAAAATTTGGCCTTTTATGCTGGTGGAGTTTTCTCAAACAAAAGGGAGAGTATGTATCATCTAATGTTGAACCATGCTCACTCTCATGAGCATAAATTGGAAAAATAGTCTAGTATTTTTCGCAAACAAAAAATTATATAAGTTTTATTATTAAAAATAATAATAAAAAATTAAAAATAGTAAACTTTAAAATGAAATTAATATTAATTTTTTTATAATTATTTACTTTCATCTTAATAAAAAATATTTTATGGGAATAATTATTCCCATACCCCTAACCAGGGGATCCGTCACTGCCGCCACTGATTGTGGTGGTGCGCCTTCACGTTGTCGTAATCGTTGTTAGTGTAACAATGGAAATACTATCACTGCTTATAAGAGAATTCTTAAATGAGCATTTTTTATTTTACAAACTTACCAAAAGCAAAAAATATTAGTTTCTCCATTAACAAGAGGCTTTGATGCGGAAAAAAAGAAGAAGAAAGATACGTGCATCGCATACTCTTTAATTTCCAAACACAGTAATGAGTTTTTTAATCTCACTTTTTCAATTGAATTTAAGGATTGATATTTATATTTTTATTCTCAAATAAGAAAATGATTCTCATATAATATATAATATGTTCTATATATATATTGAAATAAAAATAAGAAAAAATGTCTTTTTTTTATATATATTTTGTTAAAGAAAAAAGATAACAGGAAAACAGAACTGCAAGCGAATCAGGTCCTAATAAGAAAATTTTTCCGAGACTCAAATAATTAAACAAAATTTTTCAAAATATTAGTACAAGTTAAAACAATGATGATTTTTTCAAAGATGGTATAATAGTTATTAACAAAACCATTTTTTTTTGCAGTAAAAAAATCATTTTTAAAAGTAGGCGCTTATTTCTAAAATGAGGAATTAATGATATATCTATCCTGAAATTATCTTAAATTTATTTGATTTTAAAGACAAATAATTTTAAATGAACTTTATTCTGTAATAACCATCTTGATTATTTTATAAAGTCCCTCAACTGTTTGATCCATTTCTCGTGAGCATTCAATTATAATTTATTTAAGTTTTGTAATTATTTATAAATTTAATTTAGGGTCACCATCAATTAATTAAAAAATAATTTAATGAAATTATTAAATTCCATAATAATTACTTTTAAAGTCACTGTTAAAATAGGAGAAACAAAGAAATAACAAGTGATGAAAATGTGTATGAGAATACACAGGGCTGCATGTTTATATAAGTTAATCATATTAATTAGTTACATATAAATAGAAGATATTATGTTTCTTCTAAATAATAAATAATATTCTTATAAACCGTTATTATTAATAAAATCATAATATTAATTCTTATTTTTGACCGTTCCATCTACAATAAATTTTAATTATTTCACGGTTTAAGAAATATTATATTAGAAGCATATACAAAAATTATGTTGGTATGAGTGAAAATATATTCAAATTCTTTAAACAAGATTTTATTCTTTATAATCAGCAAAAAAATAATGATCTTATTCTTTATAATTTTTTTAAAACAGTGACCGTAAAGTCAATAATTTTATAATGTAGTATCAAAATTCATTATTAGACCAAAAGTATTTTTTACTTAAATCTTTCTCTTTTTTATTTCAATAATATAGACTCTGACTTTTGCAAACGAGGAAAGAAAAAAGAAAACAGACAACAAAAAAACCGGTGCCCAAGAAACAAACAATAATATGCATAGTTTCAGCCTTAGTCTCAACATGACAACCTCTTTTCCCTATCCTTCTTCCATTTGTGTATGTTTCAACTCCTTCCATGCATTTTTGGCCTTTTCCACTTCTACTCTCTATGCATTATTTTTTCGTCACCTTTTCACGCCTCTTCATCACTCTGAATTCTGACCCTTCATACCTTCCTTCAAAAAAATTCCATTTTTCTTCCCTTCCTCGCTTGTTTTCTCCAAAATATCATCTGGGTATTCCCTGGAATTTCGTGGGGTGCCCTTGTTTTCTTCATTGGAAATCGTTGTTGTTGGGTTCCCAACATGGGAGGCTGTTGCAGCCACGATGTTTCGGTTCGAGGGAAGGTGGAGAGCGAGATGGGTGATAGAGAATATGAGTATGAACATGAGAATGATGTGTCTTTTGAACAAGGTGGAGCATTGGTAAGGTTAAGAGGTTCCTCTAGGTTTGTATCAATGTACGCACAACAGGGTCAGAAAGGTGTGAACCAAGATGCAATGACAGTTTGGGAGGTATGATTCTTTCTCCATGTATTTGTTTTCATTTTGATTTTTCTGGATTTATTTTTATTAATTTTGATGGTTTTTGTTCTTTTGGTAATTTGCTTTATTGGCTTTTAAAGATTTCAATCAATTCTTGTGGCCTGGATTATAGTTGTCTCTTTCATCACGGGCTTTTGTTTTCATTTCATTAATCATCGACTTTTTGGTGAATTTAAGGGATATGATTCTCATTAGAAGGTTGTTTATTATATAAGTAATTACCTGTTTTCACAATTATGGGTTATTTTTGCTCACCACATTTTCTCCCTCTTTATTCTTTGGCTTTTCATGTTATGTATTCGGTTTTCTCTGCCTTTACTATCCTATCAACATGAATTTATTATACCCATGTCCTGTGTCTTCTCCTCCTCTGCTTTTTTTATTTTTTTATTTTATTGAACTAAAAACATGAAAATTGGTTGTCACTTGCCGGATACAGATTTGAAGTTTGTAAGAATATATCCTTGTCTGCACTTTGTCCTTCATAGCTTGATCCTTTAATTTGTGTACTTTTTGCCAATCTTTAATGGCAGTGTGATAATCGTCATGATTTGGAAGTAATCAATTTCAACCATTCATAATAATTTTTATTTTTATTTTTTGCTCTAAGCCAAATATTAAGATAATCTATGAAGAAGATTGTTCTGGTACATAAAAAAAGTTTGTCCTTCCTTTACCCACGGAGACGTCTTTTAAAGACAAAACTATAAGGCTCAAAAGAGCCAAAGTAGTCAATACTTCAGATGCGGTGAACCTACTAATGCAGGGGACTTAAGGTAGAAACAAAGATAAAAAGGTTGAAAAGAAACCTGCATACACTCCTTTGAAGTTGCATTGATCTTCCCTTGGATCAGGGGAATGGCTACCAAGATTCTTGTTTAAAGGCCATTTCTGGCCTTGATTTTTTTTTTTTTTACTTTGTGATTCTAATAATGAAAGAATTGAGTTACTCCATGTCTCCCTTCTATGGTCTTTATTATAGCATGACGCTTTTTTTATTGATGAAACATGTGGCTTGGATTAATGTTTGATATGGTACATTATTAGGACTATACTGGAGAAAAGGATGTGATCTTTTGTGGTGTGTTCGATGGTCATGGTCCTCTAGGCCACAAGGTTTCACAATTTATTCGTGACAATCTACCCTCAAAACTGTCTGCAGCAATAGAAATTTCACAGCAGAAGACCATCAAATACTATGATGCCAATGATGCAGAGACTGGCAGCTTTGATGATGCCTACGATGACAATAACCACAACATGTCCCTTGCTTCATGGGAGGGATGCTTGCTGAAATCCTTCGATGAGATGGATGAGTACCTTGCTCAGGAAATTAACACTGACAGCTATTGCAGTGGTTGCACCGCTGTGACATTAATTAAACAGGTAAAACTAAACTTCTACATGTTCACAATAGCATTACCAACAAGTGAAACACTTTTGTACTATTGAAATAACTACATGCATCACTTTTGACTTTTCCACCGAAAATTTTCAGGGTGGCCAGTTGATAGTTGGCAATTTGGGTGATTCTCGTGCAGTACTTTGCACAAGGGATAGGGACCAACTCATTCCTGTTCAACTCACTGTTGACTTGAAACCAGATATTCCAAGTAGGTCTTGGTTTTGGCTTCAATTCCCAAGTATTACTAGTCCATCAAGTATTGAGTTTAACCAGCTTTTGTTCTTCAATTTCTCTCAGGTGAAACCTCAAGAATTGTTAACTGTGAAGGAAGAGTTTTTGCAGCAGAAGAAGAACCAGATGTGTACAGAATATGGATGCCTGATGATGACTGCCCTGGACTAGCCATGTCAAGAGCCTTTGGGGACTTTTGCCTCAAAGATTATGGCCTCATCTCAGTTCCTGATGTGTTTTACAGAAAAATTACCCCACAAGATGAATTTGTGGTTTTGGCAACTGATGGGGTAAGTAATAACATTACAGTGTCACCTTTGCATACTTGATGTTGAATATTCTAAGTTAAACAATACTCCCTCAAGTCCCGAATATAAGCAAACAAAAGTATCTTATTTTTTGATTTCAAATAAAAACATATCTCAATCATCTATGTCTTATTTAATGAGATTCTCTTCAAAATAGCCTTCATTTAATAAGGGCAAAGACTTTTTTTATGCTATCAAGTTCCAACGTAGGATAGTTTAGGAAAAATATTTATTTTTTAATTGAAAATGACATAATCTAATGCAGGATAATTTTGAAAAATATTTATTTTTTAATTGAAAATGACACAATTTAATAAAATTAACTAATTTTTTTAATTGTGAAGTATGTCTGTTTTTGCTTATAATCAAGATAGTACATATTAGGACAAAACTTAGATACAGTTTTTCGTGCAGCTCTATAATCAGAATCGGTGATTCACTTTAGTAATCTATGCTCTATAATCAGAATCGGTGATTCACTTTAGTAATCTATGCTGACCTTTAAATGCAAACCGTTATTATGCAAATTACGAAGGTGAAACACCATTTCTAGTTAGAGAACAACACCAAAAATACTTTAAAAACTGTATACAAGTTTTGTCCTATATATTCCTGGTTATTGTTTCACTCAATTCATATATTTCTCCCAATGCAAATATTTTACAAAAATCATGCAAGCAATGAAATAAGCGTTTAGTAAATTTCTTTTACAAGCATGCGTTTGAAGGACCAAAAGTTTCTATTTTCTACAGGTGTGGGATGTGCTCACTAACAGTGAAGTGATAAACATAGTTGCTTCAGCACCAAGGAGGTCCATTGCAGCCAAGTTGTTAGTGAAGCGTGCTGTTAGAGCCTGGAGATACAAGTATCCTGGTTCCAAGGTTGATGACTGTGCTGCCATATGCTTGTTTCTGGGTGAACAATCTGTTTTGTTAAATTCACAATCCTACATGAGTAGAAAGAGTAGACAGCGCAGCAAGCACTTGAATCGCACTAAGTCCACTAGAAATGAAGACAATGAAACTGTGTATGGCAAGATTGGGGTGGAGCTAGAGCGAGCCAACTCTTTATCAAAACTTCCTCGCCTTGCTAGGGGTATGAGTAAACGGCAATCATCTAAGTACTACACACCAAGTTGAATTGAAGTTCACTTACAAAGGGCCTTCTGAGAAGTTAATAAGTGGTCAAACACTCAAATTGGACCTCAAGTTTTATATTTTAGAAGGGGGAAAAAGGGGTTGAAGATTTTAGGATCATGTGTTTCCCTTGAAATGAGTGTGAAGATTTTAATGATGAGCTTTATATGAAAAGTTATGTTTAACATTAATTTCACTCAATTTTTAAGATACCAAATAGCATATACTCCCTTGAAATGAGTGTGAAGATTTTAATGATGAGCTTTATATGAAAAGTTATGTTTAACATTAATTTCACTCAATTTTTAAGATACCAAACAGCATATACCTCAAAAGATGTAATGGTGGTGCCTTCTCAAAACATTGGCAGGGACACAATTGACTAATTATTTACCAATATGACTGTAATCAATGAAAAGATTTTATGTCTTATCCGTTTTACAGATTGAATATTTTTTGTGAAGAATGACTTCTAACGTAAACTCCAGTGGCAGTTGTCTTGGATCCATATTCTGCCTGTGATCTGAATATGTGCCAAAATGGTCTTAACACTCATTGTATAACAAGTTCCATGAATTTTTTTGGCCACAAGAGTTCAAGAAAAGAACTGATGGATTTCGTTTATTTTTTATATATTTGTTTTATAAATTAAGGCATGTTGATTCCTTTTGTATGGCATGCCCACTAAAGAGTTTAAATGATTGCCTTTTGACCATATGGAGGAAAAACGTTACCTTAAACATTCCTCTCTTATCTATAATTTCGCACTTTTCAGAATCATAACTTCAAACTGTGCCCTGTAATATTTTATTTTTAATATTATACCACTAGGAACATTAGACAAGTGCCCCACATTTTTTTTTACGTACGCCTATGGACAAAAACACCAAAAAGGGTCACTTTTACATTTTATTTATTAAATAGAGACTGTTTTGTAATTATTTACCTGGGGGGTCTGTTTTTTTTTTATTACAAAGCGCTCCCCAGACAGGCGCTTTCATGGAGTACGCGACACGTGATACGGCGCGGCGCACGAGGGAGCAGCAGCCCCTGACGCGGGCGTGTCTGGTAGTGCCCTGCCGCTGGGCGCGACTGGTGGCGCCCTGCACCAGGCGCGACCCCAGGCGCCTAGGGAACAAGCGCCTGTCCCCCCACACCCCCCAGCCTCTTCCCACACCCTCACCCCAAAATTATATATTTTTTAATTTGTTTATCAAAAATTTAAATTTTATTTCATTTTTGTTATTAATATTATTTGTTATTTTTTTATATTCCCACACCCCCACCCCAAAATTTCAATAAGATTATTTTTTATACACTCTAAATTGTATATTTTTTAATTTGTTAAGCAAAAATTAAAATTTTTTTCATTTTTATTATTAGTATTTATTTATTTATATTTTATTAAAAATGTACTTATATATACTTTTCAAAAAGAGAGAATAATAAAAAAATAATAAATAATACTAATAATAAAAATGAAAAAAAAATTAATTTTTATAAACAAATTAAAAAATATACAATTTAAAGTGTATGAAAAATAATCTTATTAAAATTTTGGGGATGAAAAATAATCTTATTAAAATTTTGGGGTGGGGTGTGGAAATATAAAAAATAAGTTAAACCAGTCTTTGACCCATGAAACAAAATTTAAATTTTTGATAAACAAATTAAAAAAAAATATACAATTTTGGGGGGAAGAGGCCGGGGGGTGTGACAAGAAAGAGACGGGGTGTGGGAAGAGGCTAGGGTGTGGGGGTGGGGCAGGCCCTTGTTCCCTAGGCGCTTGGTGCAGGGCGCCACCGGTCGCGCCCAGCCCAGCGGCAGGGCGCTACCAGACGCGCCCGCGTCAGGGGCGCTACTCTGCTGCTCCCTAGTGCGCCGCGCCGTACCACGTGTCGCGTACTCCATGGAAGCGCCTGTCTGGGAGACGCTTTGTAATAAAAAAAACAAACCCCCAAGTAAATAATTGCAAAATAGCCCCTATTTGGTAAATAAAATGTAAAAGTGACCCTTTTTTGGTATTTTTGCCTACGCCTATGAGTCATAGGAACACACCTTGGCTTCATTTCATTGCTTTTTCTTGAAGTGTCTAATGCCCTTGGTCAGTGTGCACTAGTGTCCATCCTGGTTAATTGTGGTGGTTTCAAAAACATTTCTCTTAAATTTTGTCCACTTACATAATAACTTTAGACTCAAAAAACCTTCTAATGTATCAAATCACATACAGAACATTCGAGAAATGCAAGTTATTACATAGTGCCTTGAAAAAGAGATAAACAAAGTGTGGTTAGGTGCATGTGTGAAGTGTGGACTAATCTTCATGGTCCCAAATATCTTCAACACTTCTGAATGGCCCAGCGCTCTTGTTCACAAAGAGGTCTTCACCATCCAGAACTCGCCTCTGCAATAGTAGCCAAAGAAAAATGCACATTGTTTATAATGAGTGCAGCAGTGTCCAAATGAAAGGATAAATAGAGTAATTAATATGTGAAGGGAAAAATATAAAGTGGATATCACATTATACATTTACTCACTTTCAAGATTTTAATCTTTGCTTGAAATAATGACATTTTTACACTTGCAAATTCAAATTCATGTATCACTAATATGTTATATGACCCTAAAAGTAATGAACTATATGCATTACAATTTTGAATAATGTCAAGTGCTAGGGACCCCTCATATCTAATAGTCAATAAAAATGACAAATTTTTTGGGTGTTTGGTAGTATTTTGCATTTTTCCTACTAGACTAACATGTACCAACTCAATGTTAAAAAGCCTACCTGATCGGGCATGTTGCTAAGGGTCTTAAAGTCTCTTTCTGGAAGTTCCCAATTGAAAACACTGACATTCTCCATGATCCTATCTGGCTTGGTTGATTTGGGGATGACACTTGTCCCTCTCTGGATGGCCCACTTCACCAACACCTGCCCTGGATTCTTGTTCATCTTATTGGCTATCCTATCAACCTTTTGATCATTGATCAGATCCCTTCCACCGTCTGATGAGCCCAGTGGAGAGTAAGCCTATTCACCAATTTTTGCATTTCAATCATGGCCCTTTGTCATAAAAAATTCAAAACCAAAATAAATCTAATTAAACTAGCAATGTGTTGATTACAGTAACATGGATGGCATTCTTCTTGCAAGCCTGAAGCATCTTGTCATTTCTCCATCCAGGATGCATTTCCATCTATAACAAAATGGCAAACACACAAGTTCAGAAAAAACAAGTGGTATTGGAGTACCATTGTCCATTATCCAATACTCAACCTTTGGGATTGTTCCTTCCAAGGAAACATAAATTTAGGTCATTTTTGGCTTAAATATGTCTTTTCCCCTCAAATTTAGGTCATTTTTGGCTTAAGTCCCTTAAATTTAAATTTGTTTTTCAGTCCTTCAATTTTAAAAATGCCCTCTTTAGACCCCTCATATAGTAAAAAAATCATCACAAATTGTATACAAACCACCACAAATCAATCACGAAGGACTAAAAAGAGAAGTATTCGAAATTCAGAGACTAAAAAAACAAATTTAAATTTAAAGGACCAAAACTAGAAGTGATCCAAGTTTGAGGGATTTTTATTTAAACAAAAAATATTTCTCGGTATATAATTTCACCTGGCAGACAGAAGGCATAATTTGAGCAATGCTCATCAGCTTATCTAGCTTTGTAAGAGTGAAATTGCATATTCCAATGTCTCTGACAAGGTTTTCCTTGACAAGCTTCTCCATTTCTCTCCACACCCCTTCCATGTCAAGCTCCAACACTTCTCCTTCTTTGGGGGGTCTGCTGGCACCATCTTTCAATCTAAATGGCCAATGAATCTGCATTTTATTTTATACATTAGAGCCTGTCTACTACTACACATATCAAACCACATGCAAAAAAAAAAAAACAAAAAAGATGGAATTTAAGCATAATATAAGCTCATTACCAAGTAAAGATCAAGGTAGTCAAGTTGGAGTTCTTGAAGAGTATTGTTGATAGCAGGTCTAACTCTTTCAGGGGTCAAGTCTGTGCACCTAGTAGATTCAAAATTTCACACACACACACACACAAACTACCATGAGAGTTTCTTTCAAATGTTGAAGCAACATTATTCAAATGAATTTAGCATAGTCACCCAAAGAGTTGGTAGAGCTACATCTATTAGGTTATTTTACCAAAGTTTGGAGGTGACAAATAGATCCTTCCTTTCCACTCCTGCTTGCATGGCAGATTGGAGTGCATGTCCAACCTATCAGTTGATAGATAATTAGGATAAGTAAGAATGGGGAATATGGTGGTTTAAATCAAATTAAACTATTAGGAAACACAATCATACTTCCTCTTGAACTCCATACTGCGAAGCAGTGTCTATGTGTCTGTAACCAGCCTGCAGCCAAAGTCAGATCATGTGAGACCCAGCTCCACAAGAATGGCAAAAACTAACTAGATTTTTGGTTTTTTGGTTAAATATGTCTTTAGTACCTGAATCCATAGGAAAATCTTTGCTTTTAATCCTTCAAAAATAAATTCTCTTTTTGGATTCTTACTTGTGAAAATGTATCATAGTCACCGTCCTTCACAAATGATTGTGACAAAAAAATTCCTCTAGTCACTTGGTCCCTTGTTTATACATATAACACATTTGCATAAAAGCATACCAATTTTAGAAACTAAAAACATATTTAACCTTTATCCTAAAAAAATTATGCAGAGACTTCTTTTAAAGTTGGGCTTCTGAATGTGGGGTAAAAGGAGTGTTTATTCAAGTAGAATAAAATGAGAAACTCATGATCCACAAGGAGATGTAAAAAATCTGAAGGGAATATTGAAGTTAAGAATTCTCTTTAAATCTATAATTTCTTTTTGGAATTTAATTGCAGCACTAACCCTGATCTGTTCCACAAAAATCTAGTGTTGTTAATGGAAGATACCAACATTTTCCATAGATTAATAGAGAATTTTTATTTGGGTGCCTTTATTTTCTTCTTTTCACATTATCCATAGATTTCAACATACAATACAACACCACCTTAATGAATTATTTCATGGGATAAAAAAGCTCTTGTCAATTCAAATAACTCCATCAACAGATTCTCATTTTATCCAAAAGCTTAATTCATTAACCTATGTATAATGATCACACACCATACCCAAAAGTGAACCAAATGTTCCATAAAATGTATAAACAATCTTAAAAGTGAAAGTAGTGTAATTACCTCAACAATGGCGGTGATCACAGAATTGGCAGCTTGTGAACCAGACTTCCATGTGCCCAATCCAACAGCCGGTATGGTATGACCACTCAAAAGTTTAAATGACTGTGTCTTAGGTTCATGTGGCTTAACAACTTGTGCCATCTTTCAATGTTTGCTAATAATAAAAATGGTGTATGTTTCTTGTGGCACATTATTATACAAGAGACCATTTCTAAGTTCCCGAACATTTAGGAGCTGAGTGACACATATTGACCAATTTGCATGCAAGACACGTTCACATCACTTGATGCTGCTTGTTCCATTCTAAAATTACTAGGCCAACTCTTTTACACGTTTCCTAACTCCTTTCTCTCTTTGCTTCTTTTCGTTGACACGTGGTTGGGAAACCGAACAATGAAAATCTATAGTTTATATTAATAATTAAAAAATGTTATCCTGTCTTTAGTTTTTATTATATTTATGGTGATATTAACGTGATTTATGTTTAATTATTTTTATTTAAAATAATTTTTGATGGTATAAACCATCGTTTTTTTATAACTTTTTTCGATCTTCCTGATTTGCAGAGAGAGACATAAAAAATTGATTTGGTATAGTAAAAATATCAAATTATATATCATCAACTAAATAAGAGAAAATAATTTTTTTTTATCTAATTTAACATCTTAAAAAATTATCTTACATTTTTCTTAATTTATCTTTTCTCTTATTATTTTTTTCTGAAACTAAATAGAAATAAAGACATTGCGTGATGTAAACTTGAATGATTGAATAAGATTTAAATGGGTCCTCAACCCAAAAAAGATAGGGCAACTTGGACCGTCCCGGAGGCTTGGACCTCATGCTAAGCTGGGTTTATTTATTTATCATAATATTGGGAAGAAAACCCCTTAACCATGGATGCCCACATACATCTAATTAATAGTGGTGAGTACACCAATACTCTTTCAAATAATAGAGTCAGGCTACTGAATTAACCTAGGTTTCTTCCGTCCTTGGGTGCTGCTCAATGGCTTAGTCACCGATGGAGTAGATCTTTGCTCTCTACAAACGCTAGGGTTCCTTTTTTAATCCTGGGGAGTTTTGACTGTCTCGGTCTCCAAAACTTTTCCTTATTTTTTCCAATTGTGTGTCCTATCACTTTTTTTCATCTTGGGCTATGAAGTAGTTCGTTACTACCTGTAATAGCCAGCTTGAACTGCTTCTGATGAAAAAGAACAAGGGTAGTCAATCGCACTCAGCTGCAAAACAAATTATGGTGAAGGGTACTACCTCAGGTTCAGGTAAATCCCAAACATTTGCTACTTCTGGTCTGGCTGGTTGCTTGGATGTTGTCCAAGCAAATCAGAATGCTTATACTGCTTCACAGGATAATCTTGTAGGCAAGGTGCTCGTAAAAAAGGCAGGGACAAATTCTGCAAAAACTGATGATGTCGCACACCAAGTGTTTTATAATTTGTCGGAATGTAGTACTGAATCTGAATCTTCCCCAAAGGTTTCTTGCACCTTAGGGGACAATGATTCAACTACTGATGATGATTCATCTCACTCATGTGGCTCTAAGTCATCACCACAGCTAGACGACAATAAGACTCTTACTCCTTAGGTCAATCTGTTCAAAGATAACAGAAACCCTTCCAAAGGTTTTGGAATGAAGTTCTCCTCTCCATCCTCTGATGATGAAGTGCTGTTGGAAGAAACTGATTTGCAACCCCTGGAAGAGGCTTGGGGACATAGCCTTATTGGCTATGTGGCTAGCCGTTTCCCAGGAAAGAAAGCTCTGCTAGATTATTGCCAAAAATGGGGAGTCAAGTTTTTATACTCAGCTCATGAAAGTGGTTGAGTGGTGTTTAAATTTGAGTCTGAGGATGATCTGAACCAAGTCCTCTCTGCAGGCCCTTACTTCATATTTCAAAGACCCCTACTGCTGAAGGTTATGCCAGCATTCTTTGACTTTGGCAATGAGGAGCTCAGCAAGATCCCTGTTTGGGTTAAACTCAGAAATCTTCCTTTGGAGCTTTAGAATCCTTAAGCCTTAGGGAAAATCCTATCCAAGATTGGTTCGCCCATTCGATCTGACCATCTTACTGCTTCTAAGGGGTCTATTTCTTTTGCTAGAGCTTTAGTTGAGGTTGATGCTTCTTTGGAGCTCATCGATGAAGTGCGATTTAGACTGCCTACAGGAAAGACTTCTGTGCAAAAGATTAAGTATGAAAATAGACCTTCTTTTTGCACTCACTGCAAGATGATTGGGCACCGCCTCACTAATTGTAAAATTGTCACTGCGAATAAGTCTGCTCTCATCACAGCCTCCCCCACCTTGGATCAGCCACAAGTGGGTGATTCAGCAATGCCCCCACATACCGATACAGTAGGCCCCTTTGTCTGTCCTTCATAATTCTTCTGACCTCAAAGAAACAGGGAACACTGAGTTTGGTGATCATATAGAAGAGGGGTTTGTTCAGGAGAAAACAAAACACCAGAAAAAAGGTAAAAAAGTAAAACTCATAAAGACAACCCGTACTGAGGATATGCACGCTGATGTCCAAAGAGGAAGAAATCATAAAGCTGTAACTAGGGTCGGGGAGGCTTCCCCCCGTCCGCATCCATGATCATTGCCTCTTGGAACATCAGAGGCTTTAATTTGCCTCTGAAGCATCATGCGATGCAGAGCTTCCTTCGCTGCAAGGAAGTTAACGTCATGGTTGTGTTGGAAACTAAGTTGAATAAGGTTTCAGTTGAGGAAATCATGAGAAGAATGTTTGGTGACTGACACTTCACCCATAACTTCACTTCTCATAATGCTGGCAAAATTCTTATGCTCTGGAAGTAGGATAAGATCCATCTTTCTGTTTTGGAGTCAAATGCCCAATTGATTCACTGTGCTATTGATTGTAAAACCACTGCCAAGCGCTTTCAGGTTTCATTCATCTATGGTCTTCACTCCATTGTGGCAAGAAGATCTCTTTGGATAAATCTGAATAGTATCAATGCTAATATGAACTGCCCCTGGCTCCTCATTGGTGACTTCAACTCCATTCTGTCTCCCACCGACCATTTCAATGGAGTTGAGCCCAATGCTTATGAGTTGCAAGATTTTTTTGATTGTTGTTCTGACCTGGGGCTGGGGAGCATCAACTCTCATGGCCCCTTGTACACGTGGACTAATGGCAGGGTGTGGAGCAAACTGGACAGAGCTTTATGTAATCAGGCCTGGTTCAATTCCTTTGGAAATTCTACTTGTGAAGTTATGGAGTTTATTTATATTTCAGACCATATTCCTCTAGTTGTCACCACTGAGTTGGTAGTGCGTAGAGGTAATTATCCATTTAAATTCAACAATACTATTGTGGATCATCCAAATTTCTCAAGAATTGTTGCAGGTGGCTGGAAGCAAAATATTCATGGCTGTAGCATGTTCAAGGTCTGTAAGAAATTGAAAGCTCTTAAAACTCCCTTGAAGAATGTTTTTAAGCAAAAGGTCAACAACATCTCCAACCAAGTGGAGCTAGCTGAGGCTGAATATAACAGTGTGCTTAATTCTCTAAAGCAAAATCCTCAAGACCATTTCCTTCTTGCTCTGGCAAACCGTACTAGAAGGCATACCATTATGCTTAAAAAAGTGGAGTCTATGAAGTTCGCTCAGCTCATCAAAAATAGATATCTCCTGCAGGCTGATAAATGCTCCAAATTTTTTCATGCTTTAATCAAGCGCAACAGACACAGCCGATTTATTGCTGCCATAAGGCTAGAGGATGGGCATAACACTTCCTCCCAAGATGAAATTGCCCTTGCTTTTGTGAATCACTTTAGGAATTTGTTTAGTGCTCATGAGCTGACCCAAACTCCTTCCATTTCGATCTGCAACAGGGGTCCTAAGGTTCCCACCGATTGCTTTGCGGCCTTCCTTTGTCCTACTTCTAAGCAAGAGATTTGGAAGGTTATTTCTGTGATGGATAACAATAAAGCTCCAGGGCCAGATGGTTTCAATGCTTTATTCTTCAAGAAGGCTTTGAATATCATTGGTGATGATATCTTTGAGGTGGTTAATGAATTCTTTACAACTAAATTTTTTTAAAGCAAATCAACCATGCTATTATTGCGCTTATTCCTAAGCATGATTAGGCCTCCTAGGTCAACCATTTTAGACCCATATCTTGCTGTAATTTGTTATACAAGATTGTGTCTAAAATTCTGGCCAACCGCATAGCCCCAGTGTTTGAGACTATTATTGGGGAAACTCAAACTTCCTTCATTAAGAACAAAAAGATGATGGACAACATCTTCTTAGTTCAAGAGATTTTGCGCAAATATGCACGGAAAAGATCCTCTCCGAGATGCCTCCTGAAAATTGACTTGCATAAAGCTTATGATTCCATTTCCTGGGGATTCTTGGATTGGATGCTTAAGTCCATTGGCTTCCCAGCCTAGTTCTGTACTTGGATCATGGAATGTGTTTCTTCCACTTCCTTTAGTGTCAATGGATCCATTTATGACCATTTCAAAGGGCAGCAGGGTCTTAGACAAGGGGATCCTCTCTCCCCTTATCTGTTTGTGCTTTGTTTGGAGTACTTTCTCAGAGATATGAGCAGCCTCAAGGATGATGCCAATTTTAAATTTCATCCCAACTGTGCAGGTATTCAGCTATCTCATTTGGCTTTTGCAGATGATATTATGCTTCTATCTAGAGGAGATATCCCTTCTGTGTCAACTATGTTTGCCAAGCTTCAGCACTTCTATAGGGTTTCAGGGTTTTCCATTAGCTCCGATAAATATGCCATATACTCAACCGGTATTAGGCCTCATATTCAGCAGCTTACTGGATTTAGTTTGGGTGACTTCCCTTTTAGATACTTTGGTGTTCCCCTTTTATCATCTAGATTAAATGTATGCCACTATGCTCCCTTGCTTTCCAAGATTACTGGCCTGATTCAGGGATGGAGCAAGAAGTCTTTATCTTATGTAGGTAAGCTAGAGTTGATCAGAGCAGTTATTCAAGGAATTGTGAATTTCTGGATGGGGATTTTTCCTTTGTCTCAATTTGTTCTGGACCGGATCAACGCTTCGTGCCGTAATTTTTTGTGGGGCCAAGCGGATATTGGCAAAAATAAGCCCTTGGTTGCTTGGTCAGTAGTTTGTTCTCCGAAAAAAGAAGGGGGTTTAGACCTTTTTAATCTCAAGGACTTGAACCTTGCGCTTCTTTCCCGTATCCTGTGGGACTTTCATTGTAAGAAAGATTCTCTATGGGTTCGGTGAGTTCACCATTATTATGTAAGAAAACTGCTTTTTTGAACAAGGGTTCCCTCTGCCCTTTATGTTCAAATGAGGCTGAGTCAAATGCTCATTTGTTTTTTTCTTACAGAAAATCTGTCCAAGTTTGAGCTCACATTCGTGATTTGGCTCATTTCCGTAGGCGTTTCACTTCTTTGCAGCGTATTACTGATTTTTTAATTAGGGGCAGATCCACATCAGATGTTCAAGAAAAATTTCGTTGTCTTGTTATAGCAATTACAGTCTACTACATCTGGCTGTCTAGGAACAAGTTGATTTTTGAAGATTATCAATTTTCTGTAATAGAGGTTATTAGCATAATTAAGTTTCTTATGTATAGACAAACACCCCTTATGCATTTGTTTTAACATCTTGATATAAGTTTTCTTGTATTAGGGAGACTTTTGATTTTCTCTAGTTGCGGGGTATGTCCCGTTTATTATTATATCATTTTAGATTTAATATAATTTATATTTTTCCAAAAAAAAAATAGGGGTGAGTATGACTGATCCGGCCAGTTTAAAGTGCAAAGGTTTTTTTAAGGTCTGTATTCAGTAGTAAAAATCTGCTGCAGATAAACGGACTAGCCAGTAATTTGAAAAAAAATATTTTAAAAAAAGGAAAATATGTATAAAATTAGAAGAAAAAAATTGAGTTTATTTTTTTAAGTTAAAATCTATAACACTATAATATATTAACATTTTAAACATAATAAATTAATAATAATAATTTAGATTAAAGATCAGAATTTTAACGTAACAAAACGATAATACTTACGTTCTAGACTTAGACGAGTTAATCAGGTAATTTAAACGTTCATGAATAAAGCCCACAAGATTCATTATTCACAGGGTTTGCGGGTCACAGACCGATTCGCGGATCTAATATCCACCCCTACTAATTAAGGTGTATATAAGAGAAAGGAAAATACTTAAATGCAATAGGAAAATAAAAACAATAATAAATAAGATAAATGATATATTAAAAAATTAAGTGAAAAAATAAAAGGGAATTATATATATAGTTATAATTATTCCTTCTTGTCAAGTTAAGGCCCAAATCACTAACAAACAGTATCTAATCAGAGTATGATCTGTGTTGATAGGAGTGTGGATTGAGTTTTCTTTCTAGGCATGTTTTATTAAGTTTTTTTTAATTGTTTTTTTCCTAGTTTGTATGGAAAATCATGAAATTAGTCCAGGAACATAAAAATCATTCAGGTGAATTTCACCTGGTAATAAAATATTTTTTATACACATAATCATATAATCGAATCGAATCCTTATCAACATGATTAAGAAACTTAACTATGTATCAATTAGGCCAAACCTCATTGATATGCTCAAAATTGTTTATTATATTGAAGTATAATCAGTTATATGGACTGAATACAAAGTTAGGGTCAACACATCATATACTACATCATATAGAACACAACACATGCTCCAATGAAATGCTGGGCATCATGTGAATAAATCTGAAAGAAGGAACTGCTGCTGCTGTTTTCCTAATATAGAAATATTCGGCTAAATAAAGTAATTCATTTCAGCCTAGACAGTATTTTGTACCATTTTTCTTACTATAAGACGGAAAACTGAACATCATAAACCCTTGAAACATGGAACTCTCAGCAGCTGCTCAGCAAAATAATCCAACCAACAAATCAACATTCAATTCTATTCAATGTTCTGCTGATTTTTTTCCCTTGGTAAAATCGTACAGGGGCATGACTCAGTCTTTTATTGTTGAGAATAATAATCAAATTTTCGTTAACAAAAAAAGATAATCATATTTTCACTCTTTTTTTCACTATGCGTCTAGCAACACAGATTAAAAAAAAAAAACAAAAACAAAGGGAAGTATACTATGAGATTGGTAATGTGATAGTGAAAATTTAAAATAAAAAATAAAAAATATTGTAAAAATAACATGTGAAAATATCATTACTCTCAGAAAACGGAATGCATTCACTTTACTATATACTAGTCCCTGAGAAATATGACTATGAACCGTTTGAATATAACTCATAAAAGCTTATTGAAACTTCTCATCATTTATATATGTACTTTTATACTTTTTATTTTTTTGTAAATAGTGTTTCAATAAATATATCGTATCACCTTGTTAAGTCTTAAAAATACTTGAGTCATAGTGCTTCTGGAAAAGCAGTCCGCATGTGGGTACTTGCTATAAATTTTCCTCTGAAACATCTAGGTTAACACTTAACAGAGTGTAAAGAATGCAAGGAATTAAGACGTTATATGCAGGGTTAATTTGTTTTACACCCAAAATTATTTTTTTACACGGTGTGTATTTTGATATAAAATCTATGATTAAACGCCATTTGAGTATATAACTCAATTGAGATGACCAGTTTAAAATTATTTTACTAAACTTTAAATCAAAACAGGCACGGAATATATAGAGTATTCCATATTTCGCCATTAAAAAAGTTTCATCAGTTAAATTTTTAACTTTTTTAAATAGACAAATTTGTCAAAATCATTTTTGTATAATAATTTAATTCTATCAAATACATCAGCATACAAAATTTAGATTTTTATATAGAAAATTCAGACCAAAATAATTACAAACAACTATCAATCTTGTAAATTCCAAACTTTAAGAAATAAAATGGACTTTTACTTAGAAGTAAAAGAAAACAATTCATAAAAAGTATAAAATACAATAAAAAAAACAAATGAAATACTATTTTAAAAATACACAATCTTAATTTAATACTACCAGATATTTTAAAAACTGATTTCATATACTTACTATATATAATTTTTTGATTTTGATTTTTATAATCTCAATTTTTTTTACAGATTTATTATCTCAATTTTAATCACTCCATTTACAAAGGATGAATATTCATTCACCAAACCATAGCAGAATGCAGACATCACCATAAATACAATAGACAAGGAAAGATGCTACACCATTCAATTTCAAGTTCCAGAGCCCGTGAACTCTTCAATGGACCATCATCACCGTTCATCTTGCATGGACCATAACATAATATCAAATCAAAACCGTCAAGGGCAGGTAAAGGTCCATCCCCACTCAATTCAATTCACTTCTCTTCTGGGAACAAAACTAAAGTACTTTCCCACACATGCTAAATAACAATACAATACCCTCTGACAAAAGTAATCACCAATTCACCACATCATGCCCAAATAGTAAAATGTATTATAATAAGCAAAGCCACTTGCTTTTTCATATGTACCAAATCACCATGCTATAGCACGTTTTTTCCCCTCATTTTTTTACATTACACTAATACAATAGTACTAAGTACCTTTAAGTTGGCTCAAACAAAGTTCAGAATCATAAGTTCATAACCGAAGAGAGTTAAGACTTATAATTAACTTCAAAGCATATAAAGATCATATATGGTTCCTACAATCATTTAGGGCTTAATTGCACCTCAGATGGTGTTGGTGTGCTGGATTTGCGCACAAAATAGCGATAAGCAGCAACTTTTTTCTTCCTTGAGGCAGAGTTATCAACAGAGAGTACCATTTTGCCAGCTTCTTTTGATGTGAAAGAGTTATGGATTGCTTCTTCTGTGGCCTCAATCTTCCTTGCCTTATCAACTGCTAAGGTGTAGCTACCTTGTGCAATTGGGACAAATTCAGCACTATACTCCAAGTCCCAGCCTCCCACCACAATATCCCAAGTGATAGTTGCACCACTCTGTCCCAGTGTCACCCAATAACAAGCAATAAACAAATCCTTTAGAAAAAATAGGTTATAATACAATTTTATATTATTATTCTATCACAAATCATCATGCATTGTATGTTTGACTATCAAAGACTAATTGATAGTGTAAAAGTTTACAATGAGAATGCATAGCCATTAAACTTAATCTTTTAATCTTTTCCTTAAAGTATTTGTTATAAACGTCAATAATTTTACTATACATTACATTAAACTATAATTTATGAATAAATTACAATGTAAAAAACTTCGTAATATTTTTTAACCTGAAAAATCAAAACCAAAAATAAGAAACAATTATAATTCTCACAAGGGTAAATGAAACGGAGGAAGATTAGAACATTGTTACCTCAATTCCTTCTATTTGTATGTTCACTATCTCTCCTCCTTTAACTGTGAACTCAGAAGCAGGTTTTGGGGGACCATTCTCCAAATCGCTTGGTCGACTCAATCCACCATACCGAACAGGAATATTCTCGGGCCTTATAAATCTGAACAAAGGACAATAACCCCATCTTAGAATACAAAACACCAAAAGATATATTGTGGGGTAAGAGACATTTTGTTTGATACATGTGTAGTGTATGTAACACAAAAAAAATCAAGGATAGACAACTTCAATTTAAAATATAAAATAATGAATAAAATAAAACTCAAGACAAAACTTTACTGTAGATAAGAAAGCTGAGAGCCATTGTGAAATCTTTCTACATAGACGAAAATTAGCAGAAAGAAGAACCCATTTCAAAACCAAAATTTTCTGACCCAATAGGAGAATAAACAAAATAACAACCCATTAATTAGACTAACTTGTAGAGTGTCTCGGCAGCATTTCCTTCCTTAGAGATCACAAACTTGCTCTTAGTTCTCTGGGTCAGAAACGGACTGAACATTGAATACAACACACTGAAGTACCATGGCACATTGATGAAAATCTGAAAGCAAGAAAATGAGAAAAGAAAAAGTAGTGAAATTCCCATCACACCAAAACCAAAAAGGTGGATATAGATAACAAGCAAACAACCATGGGCCCTTTTTGGACAAAGAATGCCTAGATAAAAAGAATTAAACTTCTGTCCTAAGTGAAAATCAACTTAAAATAATATTAAAAAATTCTATAGAAGTTAATGCACATAAGTTGGTTTTGTTATAAGGCTTTAAATTGTGGTTGCTTGTCACGTTCCCCAATATTGTCTCTTGCAGGAAATTATAGATAAATGCAGTTTATGTATCGAAAATACTCCAAATACCTTCACATTGCAAACCATTCTTTAAAACTTTGATTTTTTATTTATTTAACTTGGTAGAAATTTTTAAAATTTAGGAAAGATGTTTAACTTATTCTATTTTTCTTATTACTATAATATAGGTACCAAGTGTTGCTTTTTATCCGCAAATGATAGTTGTTATTATTTTTTAGCGACAGAGATTCCAACCCACAATCTCTTTTCCTTTTCCTTCCCCTTCAACCACTAAATTAACCTTAATACCCCAGATAATCGTTTTCTTAACTGCTAAAGGAAACCTATATGACTACCTTCAGTAAGATCTCATCTCAACCATATTTTTTTCCAAGAACTAAACCTTACCTAAGGAATCTGAGATCAGTTAACCCCAAACAAACATAATGTTGGTTAATTAAATCATTCAACTTTAAAAAGTTCTCATGCATTTCCAAGTAAAAAAAATCTGAGAACAATGTACTCCCTTAGGACTTGAATATAAACAACAGAAGTCTCTTAATTTTTTTTTATCTAAATATAAGTAGCGAATCTGAATTATCTATGTCGTATTTAATGAAACTCTCTCCAGAATATCCTTCATTCATTTAATAAGACCATAATTTGTTTTTCATGCTTATATATCAAACTCCAACGAAAGATAATTTAAGAAAAAATTTATCTTTTAATTGAAAAAAACACAATTTAATAGAGTTAACTAAACTTCTTAATCAGTATGAATTTGGTTATCCTGGAACAGAGACAGAGACAGGGGGAGGGAGCATATACCTTGCGAGCCACCATTTCAGGATAGTTATCCTGGAACAGAGACAGAATCTGGTTAGAAGCAATTCTTAGCTCCCTCTTGGGCATGTCTTTAAGGTCCGTAACCTGAATGAGAGAATTAACCCCAC
This sequence comes from Glycine max, assembly GCF_000004515.6. NCBI lineage: Eukaryota > Viridiplantae > Streptophyta > Magnoliopsida > Fabales > Fabaceae > Glycine > Glycine max. Next base: position 49,554,262 of record NC_038254.2, on the reverse strand, counting down.
CGGGCTTGAAGTGTAGCATCCTCACCCCTCTCTCCAGCACCTGCACCCTCCACCGCAAGAACTTCTTCAGCTTCTCCTCGTCCCCGAAAACATTCTCGTACATCTCCCTATCCTTGAACACCCCGTAGGCGTTGTAGCACACGGGGTGTCCCTCTCTGTCATAGCCATGGGTATAGGCTACAACCCCTTCAAGTTCCTTGAACCCACCGAGCTCCTCGTCGACAATGTTGTCAGCTCCGAACTCGGTCCTCCATGAGAGGCACTTGAGGAGCATGGAGAGGGCGTCGTGGACCCTGAAGTCACGGGCTCGGAGGAACTTGAGGAGGATGACGTCGGCGTTGTCGGCGTTGTTGTTGTTGAGTAAAGGAACGCCCCACATGGAAGGGGTGGAAGAATAAGAAGATTGGAGTTTGTTCTTGAGGTCTTGGAGGGCTTTTTTCTCGGAGGATTTGAGGTGGGAGATGTAGTAGGTGTCTTCCTTGAAGGAAGGTGTTGAAGACATGATGAAGGAAGTGAGTGTGGTTTTCTTGAAGAAGGGCTTTGGAGATGCTTCTGGAAGGTCTTGGAAGGGTGTGCTGGTGTCCATTGGTGGTGAATGAGGGAGACCCAGATGGAATCTCTGCATGGGAATGGGGAATATGGGGTGATTTGAAGGTGGGCTTGTTGGTTTTGTGCCAAAGTTCTCAGCTTTTTTGGGCTTGGTTCTCTCTGTGGAGTGGCTTCGAGTTGAGCTTGAAGTTGAAGGTGTGAAAGCGAATTTGAAAAGGGAGGAGAGAGTGAAGGCACGCGCTGGTGTAGTAGCTAGGAGTGGAGGGTTTCCAACTTTCAAACCGAGCGCAGTTGGAAAGTGATTGGGGCAGACACCGCTTTGTCTTGCAGTTGCAGCATGTTTACTGTTTACATTTCTCTCTTTTTTTAAATTATGGTTGAATTAATTTGAAAGTGTTCTTTTTGAAAATGGTTTTTTTAACTTTTATCATTTATATTTTAATTTTTTTTATATATATTTTTGAAAGTGATTTTTTTATTTTATATTTTAATTTTTTTAATCCTTATTTAATTCTATTTTAATCTTTATCATTAAAATATGAGTAATATTATCAATTATAATTAACTATAAAAATATTTTATATTTTAATTAATTATAAAAAGTAATTAAAATATAAATTATAAGAACTAAAAATATCATTTTTAAATTATAAAGATTAAAAAAATACTTTTAAACTACATAGATTAAAAAAGAATTAAAATATAAACTAAAATTAAAAAAATCACTTAAAAAAATGAGTAATTTAAGCTTTTATTAACAAGTATCCATTCAACATAAATTTAAAATAGTTGCTTATTTTTTAGATATTGTTATTTTTTTTTCTATTGAGAGTGATTTACCGGTCAAATTAGATACTTTAAAATTAAGTTTCATTTGCTTATATAAATAGTAGTTATTTATGAGTAAAATAATATTTTTTTTACCGTTTAAGAATAATACAAAGAGATAATTTAATAGTTTTTTAAAATTATATTAATAGAATAAAATATATATGAATTATTTAACTATAATATAATATTGTAGGAATCAATTAACATAAGATAAATTACTCAAAATTAATTGCTTAAATTATACTCATTGGAAATGCTCTTAAGAAACTAAAAGAAGAAAAAAAAATTGTTCTAAATATCATAAAAGAACATAAAAAAAAGCTATCAGCAACACAATTTTATGCATCTCAATAAAAATCTTTCTCTTTTTTATTTTTTAACTAATATATATTCCAAATACACTAGTTAGCATTTACATTTTTTTATATTCTGTTGCATGTTAATTGAACAATTAATAAATAAATATTTTTTTATAAAATATGTTAATAATATCAAATGTTATATATTATTTAACAAGTTTTTATTTTTAACTAGACAAATGCGAGTAATACTTTTTCTGACTCTTTCTTTAAAAAATATGTCTGATTCATTGAAATTTATCAAAACTTATAAATTTTTATAGGCTAATTCTCATTTAATCTATTTTTAATTGATAGCTTTTAATAATTTTTAGTCATTCGGTAATGTATTAAAAAAAAGTGTCAGATTGCTAACATTTCTGCTTTAATTGTTGCTCTTAAGAAAACTAATTAAAAAAAATATTTTTTTTATAAAAAATATTTGTCTTAGTAAAAAGTTAATCTCACTTTCACTTGAAATAGATAAATGACTAGTGTTTGACCTATATATAGTGAAACATGACATGTGTTTGAATACCTAGCTACACTCGTATTGAGATATTTCTAATTTTATTATAAAATTCGAAAAAGAAATATAAAAAGAAAAATAAGAGAAAAACATTTAAATTGTGTTTTCTTATTGCTTTAGATTAAAAAGGGATTTTTTGTCTGAATGTTCGGTATAGTTGATAGATAATTAGGTTCTTCTTTATATATAAAAATCATTAGATTTTTTGGCATGTTGTTAAGAGTTTAACATCTGATTATGTGTATGGAAAAAAATTATTGGAGAGATAAAATTTATTTTGTTGGGATAAATTAAGTAAAAACTGATGAACATGTAATATCCTGAGTGTTGATGAGGGCAGGAGTGAAGTCAGTGCAAAAGAGCTAAGGTATGAACAAAGAGGAGTTCCTAATTATACAGTTAAGAATAATTTCAAGAAATTAATTATATTATTATTCCAACAATATGCATTACTTAAGAGTTGAACATTAAGTGTGTTTAGTCCAAAGTAATTGTGAGAAAGATGATCTTTTTGAAAAGTTTCCTAAAATATATATTCAAGAAGGATCTCTCTTCCAATAACAATTGAGAGATATTATTGAAGAAAAATAATACTTTTAAAACTTCCATGGACAATTAAATTTTGATAAAACCAAGGGAAGATATACCATTGGAAATGTTAAACATGAGGAATTTAATAAGAATTTTTGAAAAATATTTTCGCAAAGGAATCTCAGTATTTACACTTCAAACACAAGTTATATAAATGTGTGTGTGAAAGAGATTTTTTACGTTCTTATGAGGTTACATGAGTAAAGTAAAATTATTATAGTCCATAAAATATGAATTAAGTAAAATTATTATAGTTGATAAAATTATTTTTTGATTATTAAATAAATTGTGTGTGCATATATATATAAAACTTGAATTTGAGAGAACTCATTAACAATTCTAGCTTGACCACCATGCTCCTTAGTAACAATTAATTAGATTCTCAAAATACATTAAAATAATGACTAAAAAAGACAGCAAAGTCCTTGTTAAAATTAGTGATTTGATTACTGTCTTGAGCTTTTTAAAAACTGTACCCAATAAACAACTGTGCGTGCAAGAAATGTTGATTTTTCATGTAAATGAGCTTGTTGCTAACTGTATATAGTGTTCTTCTATTTCAAGAAAATCCGGAACAAAGCTAAGTTATAGTAAAAATAATAATAATTTGAGGAGCCTCATTAAGACAAATAAATAAAAAGAGAAAATAAATTACATAAAAACTCAAATAAAAACATGAATGGAGGGAACATGACCTCCCTCGCGGTACACTCGACCCACCTGGAGGGAATGGCTTTAATTTCACGAGGGTAAGCTTTTGCCCCGGTCAACAGGGAACTCACTTTATTCACTTTTTTTTTTTTTCATTTATATTTTGAGAGACAGAAATTTTTTGAACAAAAAATAAAATCATTTGAATATAACAAAAACATTGAATAAAATATCGCACGCCAATGCCATAGCCCATAAGCTTTGCAGACTTTGTTTGTCCATAAATCCTAAAAGGCACAGAACCCATATTTGTCGTATGTTTGCGGGAACAAATTTGCCCCCATAATTTGGATGAAATTCATGATATAGCATGTCATAGCCATATCAATTTAGAAAGACTTGACAGAGCATAAATCATTTTCAAGTGAATTTCTTTATCAAGGTTTGATATATACTCACTATAAATATTAAAATTTGAAAGTGATTGGACACGGCTTTTGTAGCGTGTATTGTCAAATGTCAATTTCTGCATATGAAACTATTACACATATCCAAGAGTGGTCACGTATTTTAGCTGCATCATATATGTGCAATATTTGTCTCACTTGTCAAGCTGAGTTTAATCAATACTAAGAATCATGCATGCATGTTGCATGAATTACCTTCTTGATAGGCCTACCCAATTTAGTTCATGAGCCACTGTTGATGCTGGAAAACTGAGCCACTCGATCTTGGCATGACCAAAAATGTGAATAAGGTATTTGCAGGCTTTGGATTTTGCTTGCTTCAAAGCAAGAAACATTGTAATTATTACTGAGGCAGCGAATCTCTCAACAGTTTCCAGTCTGGGAAACTGAGAATATAGCTGGTCCAGTGCCTGGGCCTGTGACCTTGCTTCACGCCAGGGAAATTAATTACAAGTTGAAAAAATATTGGATACAAACTAAAGACAATCCTACACAGATTTTTGTATGCAGATCCATGATGTGTTTGGATTAGTGTTGTAATCATAGATTGTGTGTTTCAATGCAAAAATTTCAAAGCAATTATGTTGTAATTTTCTTTTGAAAATCAATTAACGTTGAATTCAACTAAATTTCAAACATAGACTCGGTCGGTCAGGGTTGCATAAAAGTTACTCCCTCTGTTTTAAATTATAAGATTATTTTTAGAATTTTATTTGTTTTTTTATAAATTTTTTAATATGTTAATTTTTTTTTATATTTTTACTTAATTATTCTTTTTCTAAATATTAATAAAAAATAATCAAGTAAATAAAAAAGATAAGAAAAGAATAATTTTAAAAATGATAACATAATTAATTGACATATTTAATATGATTAATTAAATTAATTATTTTTCTTAATGAATGTGAATTAGTTGAAAGTGTTTTACAATTAGAAAGAAAAAGAGTGGTTTGTATGTGTGTATATATCTCTCTCTAAAAAAAACATCATTATATTTCCATTTTAAAAAAAAATAAAAGAGAGATCGATTATTCAAATCCTACTTGTTTAGTGCCACATTGTTTGTCATTAGGCTTAATAACAGTCTTCAATGGTGCAATTATGTAGAGTCGTGTAACTCAAATTTGGGGCCATATACAAGGTCACAGGGTTAAAGGACTTCAACAATTTTTTTCTTTAATGGTGTAACTCTCAAGAACTTAAAATGGGGCCTATAATTAATTGTTTCAATTTTGAAAAACAATTAAGAATTAATAGCTGTTTGTATAAGCGACTGTCATGTTAAATACTCCAATAGTAGAACTAGTTCTTAAGTTGATGGACTCCATAATCAATTCCCATTAAAGATGCTATTATGTGTTAATTATTGGATGAATAACCATTTTGGGTGTGCCACCTTAACTGTTTTTTCTGCACAATTTTCCTCTGATAAGTGACTCTTAAGGCAAAAGTTTAGTTTTCCTCAATGGTTTATGCTTAAGGCTAACAAGATGATCACGCTTTCTCATGTTTTACTTATTAGTAGCTACTAACAAAAAAAAAAGGAGGTACTATGCTTAGTTTTCTTTTCATTTGTCATTTGTACAAATAAAAGGAAGAAACTGATAAAGAACAAATTATTGAGACAGATGCCTAAAGGGAAAAGGCATAGGATAGGTAGAAGTAGTGGTTAAAGTTTCTTAAGGCAATGCATGCTTTTCATTGTGTGGAGGTAATAGTACCGTGAGACTGGAGAGTACTGGTACTGTTATTATTCAGAGACAAACTGTTTCAAGACTCTTACCAAGTTCCAAGACTAGCATTTTTTGTCCCCATCATAACCACTATACTTACTTAGAAACATATTATTATAAGGACTACTGCAGAAGCAACAAATTTGAGCATCTAGAACTTCTACTACATGATGAGAAAAAATTGAAAATTTCTGAATCACTGAAAGGCCAGGAATATTTGAAATTAGTTCCTGAGAAAAATCATGAACATGGCAAGAAGCTAAACGGAAAGTGCACAAACCTGTGTGATGGGTTGAATGCACGTACGCTGATTTTGTTTCAGAGTTTAGATAGAAAGTAACAAACTATGAAAAATTTTGCAAGTGCAAATGTTGAACAATTTTTTATTTTGAAGGCTGAAGCTGGGTGCAAATATTTACAATTGAAAAGCTTTTCAAGCAAGTGGATTAAGCGAACATTTACTATAAACATTGCTAGCTAACACCTAGTTATAATATTGGGCATCATTACCCAACTTCAATTAGGCTTGTCTTGAAGTCGGGTAGACATGATTGTGATAAAATTAATTTTAAATAGTTAAACGCACTTGAGCTATGTGAAATTAAATAATAATTAATATTAATCAAACATGTATTTAAAATAAAGTGCAAAAAATGATTTTTCAATACCAAAATAATAAGGACTAGTCCCTCGTGCTAAGTCCTAACAAACAGCTTTTTTTAGTTTCTCCACAAACCAACAAATAGGCGAATACACATCAAATGACTGTAGAAGCGGGACCAAGTTGGACAGTAAAATGACCAGTGTCTTTAAATGAGGAATCACGAGTGATACGGAAGGAACAGAACCTAGGCAATGTCTTTCTTTTGTTTGTGAAGTTGTGATTAAGGGGAATAAATGAAACCGTTTAATTAATTAACAAAATGAATATATCAAATAAACAACTTGATGGGTCCTCTTCTTCCTTTCTCTTTTCTTCAGTATAACCAGGTAACCAGATCTAACTTTTGTCTACGTCAAGCATCCCAATAGGTATGGCACTAGCAAAAATTTTACCCATCAGTTTTTTTAGTGATAATGATAGCAATGAAATGAAATTTAAACCTATAACTTTGTGCAAAGTCGTCACCAATAACCTAAACTTAGTAACTTCAATTCTATTAGATTAGCTCCATTGAACTATTAGCACCGCAAAATCAAAAGTCCGGGATAAATTTATAATTACTCATCGATGTTGAAATTATAGGGTTTTCTAAAGGTAGCTTAAAGCTAATGTTATTTGTAAACCAAGTTTGTAAACTACTCCTGATTATTTAGATAAGTTAGTGAAAAAAGATAAATTTATCATCAACCCATAATTTCAACAACAACGATGACTAATTTATCTTTTTCACCAACTCATCTAAAATTTATTATAAATTTTCTAAAGGTTGTTCATTTGAACTATTAACACTGCAAAATCATAAGTCCGGGTTAAATTGTCTCATTTCACTAACTTATTATCTTTTTCAAATACATACATCTTAAAAATCATTTGCCAAAAATGGGAAAGAAAAAAGCAAGTTATCTCATTTTTTTTTTTGCAAGAAAATAAAAATAAAATCCTAAACTTATTGTAGCCTTCTTTTTGTAGATTACAAATGTTGCTAGTTATTTCAAATTGATGACTGTTTGCTAGTTTTTTTTTTATAGTGCATGAATCTGCTTGTGCTTGCTTTCCTTCCGGCAGAGTGTCACAGCCCTCTTAGCTGCTTCATAAATCACTAAAGTTATCTCAAATTCATATGATCTCTTTCAACTCTGTTCAATACCACATTTTTTCGAACTTTGCATATCAACTGTCTGCAGGGTTTAATAACCCAGTTTACTGTTTATATGGGAAAATTCAGAGTTTTACCATTGGTCCTTCTAGTTTAATGCTCCTCAGTCCTCATTGATGTTGTTCAAACTTCAAAGCTCTTGTTTGTTCATACTTTCGACCCTCTGAGCCAAACCACAATTTTATGTTATTGTTTTAAAGTACAAGCTGAACTCCATTTGCTTCTATCCCCACTTATTCCATGTCATGTCCCTCATAAGTTGTTGACATGGTTGGATCTTCAGAATGGATGTCCTTCCTCACTTTGCCATGTAACTTGTCAAGAATTCTCCATGTCACAGAATCAGGAGTCAGCCCATTCTTTTTCATCTCCCTAACAATTTGGTAAGCTTCTATTTTCAAGCCAAGATTGCACGCACAGTTGATCAAAATATTATAACTAAATATATTTGGAGAGATCCCGGAATCGACCAATTCATACAAGAAATGACAAGCCTCATTAAGTTTGCCGGAGTGGCACAGCCCTTTCAGAATTGCTGCATAAACAAAATTATCATGAACCCCTGAAGGCCATATAACATTGTGCCAAAAACTCTTTGCCTCTTCTACTTGGTCAGATTCACATAGCCCTTCTACCACAACTGTATAAGTGGTACTATCTGCAGTAATGCCTTCACTTACCATATTATTAAAAGCCATCAATGCATCACTCACTCTCTTTAGTTTGAATAACCCTCGGAGAAGAGCATTATATGTCACAACACTAGGTCTTAAACCATTTTCTGGCATCACCTTATGAAACAGATCAAGAGCTTCATCGACTCTTGCGGCATCTAACATACCAGAAATCACAGTAGTGAAGGTCACAACATCAGGTGCAGCAAATTTACCTGCCAACATGTCATGCAATACCTTAGAAGCTTCATCAACCCTACCCATCTTGCAAAAACCATTGATCACAGTGTTGAGGGTGATCACATCAGCCTGACATTGGCTCTCAAGCATAAACACTAGCACATTCAAAAGCTCAGTGGGATTGTTCACGAAACAAAGAGCTCTCAAGTAAATGTTGTAAATCCTAGTCTTGTCCACACCTTCCTTCCTTAGCATGAGTTTCAAAACTTCCCTCGCCTTGTCCACATCCATCACATGGCAAAGAGCTTCCACTAGTACCTTATAAGTATGCTCAGATAACATGAACCCAAATTCAGCTCCTTCCTCTAACAACTGATAAGCCCTCATACAATCACCATCCCTGCTAAGCCCATGAATGACATGATTATACGACACATCGCTCGGAACAAACCCTCTTTTCCTCACCAGATAAACAATCCTAGCTGCCCCATTATACCTCCCAACTCTGCAAAGCGAATCCACCATCTGGCCATAAGAAACCTCCTCAGAAAAACAACTCCCAAACGGCAACTCCTCAGCAATCCTAAACACCTCACCAAAAAACCCCTCCCTACACAAAGAATCAACCAAATTCGCAAACGCAGCAGTCTTCACAGAATCTTCCACCTCCACACTCATCCTCTCCCACAGCCTACACATCAACTCCCTCCCACCTTCCAAATCCCTCTCCCGAAGAACCCCACCAATCAAAACACTGTAAGTCACGGAATTCGGCTCCACGCCGCTCTCAAGCATTTCGTCGAACACCTTGCGCGCGTCCCTCATCGCACGAACCGAGCAGTACCCATTAATCAAAGTGGTGAAAGAAACAACATTTGGGCAATGCCCGCGATTCCTCATGTCGAAAAACAGCCTATGGGCGTCGCGGGGTAAATGGGCACCGCAAAACTGGTCCATGAGACGGTTGTAGTTGACCAGAGAGGGAACGAAACCGGGCTTGGAAGCAATGAGGGATCGGAGGAGGCGCCAGGTGGCGCGAGGGGTGCGAGAGGCGAGCAGGCGCGCGAGGAGGACGTTGCAGGTGCGCTCGTCGGGGAGGGAGGCCGAGGCGAGGGAGAGGGAAAAGCGATGATGGGCTTCGGAGAAACGGTGAGAGTTGCAGAGGGAGTGGATGATGGTGGCGATGTTGTGGTGTTGGTGTTGGGGGTGTGCATTTTGGGAATGGTGGTGTGAGAGAGAGGGAGAGAGGGTGGTGGTGGTGGAGAATTGAAGGGAGAGGGGAATCAGTTTGGGTTTGTGGAAAATTGGCGCCAAGGTTGTATGCAATTGCATGGTCGAAGAAGAGTGTGAAGGACAACCTCGGTGTCACTGTGTCAGCATAGCATAATATCCTTACTTAGTACTTAGTAGACATCAACTTATGCCAAATTATTCTAGCTTAATCATATACTTCTCATTTAAAACACAAAATGCATACTTAGTAAAAATTAACCCCATTTTTTAAGATCTTGGGTTTTTTTAAGACGTTGAATGAAAAATAATAATTTAATACATCGGTATGTTGTTAACAATTTTGGGAATTTTAATTAGTTTTTTAAATTAAAAATTTGCAATTAAATTTGTTAATTTTTTTTTAACTGAGGCTTTGAAATTAGTCTATGACAATTTACAACTATTAGAAAAATAATAATTTGTGACAATCATACTAGTTCCAGAAAATCAATTACAAATATTATAAAATATTGAAGATCAAGTTATAAAGTTTTTTAAACACTTAATTAAAAAAATTAATGTTATTAGTTTGCAATGTGTAAGTATTTATGTAAAATCTCAATGAATCTTGAGATATGTCCTCACGTGTTGAGCCGTCAAAAACCCAACTTGCCTAATGTTATGAAAAAATTAACTTAGAGACTTAGTAATTAAGAGAGGACTTTTATTATTTTTTATTATAATAAAAATAGATGATAGATAATAGAACACCCAAAGTAAATGCTTAATGTTGTGGAGATCCTCGATGTGGGCTTAAGGCCCAAACAAAAAATACACGCCCAAAGTTGGTAGCGCACGCATTATAAGGCTAATTTCATCGTCTAACCCTATACCATGAAATATTTTTATCAAATAATTTAGAATTCGAACCAGTCATAACCTCGCACAGGTATTTTTAAGTTTGAAAATGATCAAGAAGACCTACAAAGTCTATTGCATGTTAAGCAAATGTAAGCCATATCTGTCCTTTCTTTGAAGAAGGTGTAAACACTTGATAAGGATATGAGTGAGATATAGAAAATAATAATTATTTATCTATTATTGTTTGGTAAGATAGAGATATAGTGTTTATTTAATCTTTATCTATGTGACATTAACACTTAACTAGTGAAGTTTATCGTGGGAAACTTCTACGTTCATCTTGATTGCAAGTGTTAAAAGTTTCCAAAAGTGGCCTAGATGAATGGTAACTACTTTTAATTTGAGATTGACTGATAATTATTTGAGTTGCATAAGCAACTACCACAAGCTGCCAACATAGTTTATTGGAGTCCCCTTAATTTCTTACCACTTTTTGCCTACAATATTTAAAATGATGTATCAAGACTTAAATTTATGGATTTCTATATAGATATAGAAAATTTATTACTACATAATTGAAGCAACCTAATTTAAATAATGGCATTTTAAAGGATGAAAATAAAAATGACGAAATGTGAAATACTAATAGAAAAGAAAGCACGTGACCTGTTTAGAAAGAGAAAAAATTAAAAGAAGTCTTATATAAGTTATTTTTTTGTGTGATATTATATAAAAATATATTTTCTTCCTTATTTTTGTGAGCATCCAAACGTTGGAAATTCCATTTATTTATTATTATATTTTCTCTATTTCTCTCAAAATAAACAGTAACATATGATTGCTTTAACAAATTATTTTAGACTTCCTGCTGAAAGATTATTTTCAATGGCATAACAGTGGAGCAAATCATAAATATAATTTATTACTTTTTGTATTATTCTAATTCTCACATCAACCACAAAATTACAAATGCATCGTAGGTGAGGGGTAGAGATGCGTTGAGGAGGAGGAAAAAAGAAAACATTAACACCATAAGTGAGTGAACGCCTGTATAATGGTCTCAAAAGCGGAAAATAAGAAAGAAATTAACCATTTGGATAATTTTTCATAAAAATATTTATATATGAAAAACAAACCAAAAAGGTAAAATGAATTGTGATTCTTCCATAACTTAAAATTAATTCTTGGACGACTTTGGAAACCTTCTCATTTATCTTCACCAATGTATAAGTTAATATATTTTATCTTTTTTTTTTTTGAATTCATAGATAAATTTATACAAACAAAGCCATAGTGAGAAAGAAATAAAACCAAAATAAATGTCATACGTAGACATAGTATTGCATATCAATACTATGATCTCATGTATACGTACACATAGTAATGCATATCAACACACATATATCAATAATAATGCAAAACATAGACATTGTACTCAACAATGGCATCTCTGGTGGAGGGTGAGAACCAGTAAGTTCTAAGTTTAGCATATCCCCTAGCAAATCGAAAGAGGCCACTTCCACCAATCACGGGCATCTCCCTCTCCTCATAGTAAATAGGGTTTCTCCCCAAAATAGTGATGGTGCTGCCATTGTACTTTCCTTCGGTGATGACAAGATTCATAGCCATGAGCAAAACAAACTCACTTTGTGACGTAGAAGCATAGAACCCTTGTGCTTGCCCCACCAACTTGGAGTTCAATTGAGGTCCCAAAGTCAAAGGGTTATCGAGCATGTTCACCAATCCAAAGCGCGTGGTTGAGTTCTTCAAAGGTGGTGGCACAACTTCAACTGAAGAAGGGTTGCGTCCACTCATCGCGTCATGCCAGTAGAACCTAAAAGAGACATATTTGTAAAATAATTTCTATAATTCAAAACAGTGTCATATTAACCTTTCCATATGAACACTTATTTATTGTATAAGTAACACAACTTAACCTGAAATGGATGAACTTTTCTTTCTTTTCGTCCAAACCCAACATTTTGCGGTCTAATGTGCGCACAAAATCATCGGTGTCATGGGCTATGGTGGAGATGATCGTGAAGGGAGTGAAGAGGAGGGAAAAGATGAGGAATTGGATGAACATGGTTAATTAGTGGTGGAGGAAGGGCACTCCTAACAATGAGTTGTGGAGGGGTGCGTGAAATGGAAACACACGAGTCTTTATATAATAACACATCAACCTAGCTAGGTATATAAGAACCAATGTACACAGAGTGGGTGGCATAACACTTATCACTGGACACTTCTATACATGTAACACCATGTGGTAATTTCTATTTTGTTTTTTCAGGTAAAAGTTCTTCAAGGTTAAATTGTTTTCAAAATTAGGAAGCTGTGTCCTTCGTTTCAAATTTCAAAAAGTTGAATTTATAATATACTGTATATTAAGGGAAGCGTAATTTGCTTATTTATTTTAAAGAGTTGAATTTCATTCATTAACAACATATACAAAAAATTACACCGTAAATCTGTAAAAAAAAAAAAACTTTAAATCAATATAATTTTTAAGCTGTAAATCGATAAAAACGTAAGGAGGTTACTTTAAATATGATTGGACGATAGTATATTATAATTTCTATTTAAAATGTCTTTCCATTTTAAAATAATTTTTCTTTATTTTTATTTCATTTATTGTAAGTAATCCAAACTGATGAATAATACTACTAATTTTATTTGATTTCATAAATTATACTAATAAGGTAAGATAAATTCTTATGTTCCAACTCTTACATATTCTTGGGAAATTATTTACACGGCCAACTCTTCCAATTCTTTTTCTTTTTTAATGAAACTTATTTTATATTTTTGGATTATATTCGTTAAAGTTAGTTGAAAAATTAACTTATTAAATTATAAATATTCAGAAAAAATTAACTGTTAAATATAAAATGATGTAAAAACAATATAATTATGATTTATTTTAAAAAATTAATCAAAAAATTTGATAAATATATTAAAAATAAAAAGAAAAAATATAAAAAAATTAGAAGTAAACAAAATGATATTTTAAAAAATGTTATTTTAAGTAACATTTAAAAAATATTAGAAATTACTAAAAAAGTTTATTTATGAAACACTCAAATAAATTTTTCAATTAATAAAAAAAATTAAAAATTAGTTAAAATATCTTGATCGATGAACGTAATATTTATCACAATAATTTTGTGATTCATTTAATAAATTAAGGTTAATTTATTTATTAATCATTTTCCTTAAATGATTATATGAAATTCATTAGAGACTAAGGATATTCGCAGCTTGGAGCTTGTTAATTCAAGGTAACGAGAATCACGAAATTTTTCTTGTTGATGATTAGCAACGATGGTTGTTCATTAATCTAACTAACCAATCATGGAAGGGAATGGAGTAGTTTTCTGGCGTTGTATTGTAAGCAAATTGGTGGCGTACACCAACGCGTAGGAATCATGTGTGTTTTTAAACAAGTTAGGTGAAAAGTTGACAATTGGTGGAAAGCTTGTCATATGATTCATGACATTGTAGCAGCATATATGCATTCTCATATTGGGACATTGCTAATAAGGCAAGTCATGCAATTGGAGGCAGTAAGAAGTTGCATGGATTAATTCCACCAGATCCTGGCCAAGTGGCTGGTTATTAATTGTGATGGTTGCTAAGTGGTTGATATAGGAAGTTGTTACTCTTGTGGAGGTGTTTTGCTTCATAACTGACTTTGCTGCTAAAACAGGTTGGTGTACCATTTTATTTGCAGGGGTATGGGGTACTTAATTTTTAATGGTATCCGACTAACTTGGGGGAGGAGATTTCGTAACATTAGATTTACTCAGATTTTCAATGTGTCATTAATCTCTATATTGACAAAAGGATGTTGCTCTACGCATTCCTGTGCAAATTTAGTCAAGGCTATTCATGGTATTCATAGATATAAAGATCATGTTATCTAGTTTCATATTTTTCGTGAAACCAATCAAGTGATGGTGGATCTTATGGTCAAACATGGGATGCAAATGCATAGTCAATTTTGTATTTTTGATGTAGTTCAAAATTTTATATGTAATGCCTTAGAGACAGACCTTGCTGATATTTGTTTTCCTAAAAGTTTCTAATTTCTAATTTTGTATATGACATTCACAATAAATATAGAGAGAAGAGGAATTATGTTACTCCAAGAGTTATTTTTCATTTTCAATCATTTATTTTCTTGAATCAAGTTTTCAAACATTCTGCACAATACCCTCTATCTTTTAAGATCTAGATTATCAATATGCGTTACCATTGTTTCAGCTAGTACAAATAGGAGGAGTCGCGTGTCCTAATGTAGCAACTACCATTGGTGAGGAGTATTAAACTAGGAGGAACAATGGTAAAACTCAATATGTTACCATATAAACATGAAATTGGGTTATTAAACCCAATTGCTGATAGTTGATATGCAAAGTTCGATCAAATGTGATATTGAACAAAGTTAAAATAGACCACATGAATTTGAGATAAATTTTGTGATTTTTGAAGCAGTTGAAAGTGTTGTGACACTCTGCTAAAATGAAAGCAAACACAAGCAGATTTATGCCAGAAAGTATTTGAAATAACTAGCTGCTTGTACAGTTATAGATTTGTTACAGATATCATAATAGGCTAATTACAACTACTACGAAAGAACCCACCCCCCAACCTTATGTCATTTTCCCTCAAGGGGGGCTCCACCCAACCCTAACGCCGCCATTGTCGGCACTTTCTCCTTGCTGCCATGGCCAACTCTACTCAAATTTGCCCATAGCCTTTCTTTCTCTCATCTAATTAAAGTTCCCTTGATGCCATAAAGGTTCCACCTCAACCAAATCTTTTCCGTAAGTTCTCTACAAGCCTTGTTATTTCCTCTGCAACCAATTCCCTAAGCTCTATTTAAAGGGGGACATTATATCAATCAAAATATCAGAGGACGACTACTAGAGGAGTCTTAGCCAATGCAAGAACAACCTCCATGGGAGGCTCATCCTCTCAAAGGGTACAATACCAATCCAAGCCTTAGATCCTCAGGTAAAATTATCCAAGCTCTTGGAAACCCATAGGTCAATGGAAATTAATTCCTTTAAGGTGTGGCTTCTACGAACTTAATTTTGAGTCTTTGGAAGACCTTCAAAGAGTTTCACAACTAGAAAAATGGCTTTTTACGACGGTTAATAAGTGCTTTTAACGACGGTTTACAACCGTCGTTGTATATAACGTCGTTGAAACGCAATTGCTTTTTATGACGGTTATTATAACAACCGTCTTTGACGTTGAAACGCAATTGCTTTTTATGACGGTTATTATAACAACCGTCTTTGAAAGTGAAAAATTTTCAAAGACGGTTATTACATAATAACCGCCTTTGAATGTTACATCTCCTCGAGATTCAAAGACGGTTATTATGTAATAACCGCCTTTGAATGTTACATCTGGTCGACATTCAAAGACGGTTATTATGTAATAACCGCCTTTGAATGCAGTGTCTGATTTTTTGAATTCAAGGTATTTATTCCCTGGCAGAGGCTATGACTGAGAGTCTGAGACAACAAATTATAGAATTCCAGGAAACAGTTACTAGTAAGTAATAGCATGGAGTCTATCTTAATTTTAGCATTTGTAAAAACACACCATCACCAGACAAAATTAGGAAGCTCTGAAATAATGGAATATCCTATCAAACCAAACTACCAAAGGTATCCCAACATGAAAATTAGCAAATATGGCATCCATTTGAAGACAGACACAAACAAATAGATTGAAACACAAGTAAACCTGTTTTGAATTCACTTCTTGGTCCTCTTTGGGCTTGTCACTCATCACTTTCAACTGCAACTGCAACAAAGCCCTTTGCCTGTCTTCCTGCAATATATTCCAAAGAATAAATATAATAATAAAAATTATGACAAGAAATTAATTTATCATATCAGGGTATTCCATACTTTGGATTTTTGAAGATGCAACTCCTCTTCCAGCTTCTGACACTCATCTTCAAGTTCACACCTCAATGCTTTGATCTCTAGACCACATAGTCATAGAGAATTTCGTACCATGTCATTAACAAACTATCCAAAAAGCTCAAGCTGCTAGGTAACGATACATGAATGACTTTATATTGCATCTCTAACAAATACTAATCAGATAGTAACTTTATTTAAAAAAATGGTTTTTTCAATTAATTAGAACATTAAGTAATTAAAAATATAACTAAAGACAAATCAGAACACTTATGATCCCATGTAATAGAATGCAATGATAGAATATTTCTAAGCAGCCAATAATTTCAAATTCAAGACTTTTTCTATGCTTACGAGCAACGTGTGTTCATCTTCAATGCGCATCAACTGCTGCCTTTGTTCTTCTTTGCATTCTTCAATTTTTTGGCCACACTTTGCCTCAATTTCTGCAATGGCTTTGTCAGCCTATAAAGGTTCAAATTAATTAGAAACATGTTGATGGAAATTACATTCTACAAATACCAGGAAATCATATCGAACCTTTTCTTTTTCCTTGTTCACAATTTCCATATTCTCCAACTCATACTTCCTCTTAATATGATTAATAGCCTGTTTAGAATCAATTGCCAACGGCCCATTCTCTATCAAATAAAAAATACCAATAAAGAAATTTCTTACTGATATACAATTTTTTAATAGAAATGATCAATTTCCTTACCTGTAAATTCTGGTCTTGTATATCGATCAACAGGCTTAGTTGATATCATATGAGCAAATGAATTTACAATCATATCCAGCAAGCAGTGTCAACACAGAGACATTCTCACGAATGTCATCCATAAGTTCTGTAATTTTTTTCTATTACAATAGATATAAATGCAATAGCTGAAAATAACCTCCCCTATCCTGTAACAAAAATAACTCCTCAAGCCATGACTTGATTGGTCCTCGTGTCTTGGTTGGAATTAAATGCAATTACAAGTATACAACCTATAACTTTTTTTTAATCAATTAGAATATTACTAAGCAAATATTTTTGCCACTGGGATGTGATCATAGAGTATAAAGCTTTTCTATCAAAATATTCTTGATTCAAAAGTAATGTGTACGTACAATGAATCTTGATTCAAAAATATTCTTCACAAACTGCAAAACTACAAACAAAATTTATACACAGAACACATTAGCACATCACGTACATTGTCTTTTGTTTTTTCTTTTATCTAGGAAGGGAGGGACAGAGGAGGCAAGTGATTAGAAGGATACAACCAACAACACTACCTGTGCAGAGCTGCTTGCCTTATCTTTAATGCTCCGGAGCTGTTCCAGTGCGTGGATATTATTCGAATGAGAAGATATGAAATTCATATACATTGAATTCCTTGATGTTGCATGGAAGTAGTCACAGAACTGCTCAAACAACAGATAAAGCTCCGTTTACTGCCTAAAAAAACCAGATTATTTCTATAATTTATTCATAAATAATGAAGTCTGTTTACTTCTTGAGTCTGATATGACAATCCTCTATTTCATGCATCAAATTTTCCTGCATTTGGCTAATAAAAACTATTTTGAGCCGCACAAAAGAAAAAAGAAACAGTGTACATCTAAGTGTAAGGTGTCAAACTAGAAATATACCTACTAGAGTCTCTCGACCACAGGATTTGACCTTGATTTTGCAAACTCCACTCAAAAATCTGACAACAAAGAATAAATTAATATAAATGTACAACCCATTTCACAAGCTGGAATAACATTAAATTTATAATACTTGCCTTCCCATCAGAGCCCAGGCTAAAAATGCTAGTCTCATCTGGTCCAAACAGAATTGAACTGATGGAAGAATCATGTGCAGGCCAGCCAGTGATTTGTAGACCAGCAGACATGTCTTCGACTAGTTAAGGATGACATGATTGTCAAATCATGTGGCCACTGCTAGAACATTCTAAATACATTTATCTTTAAAAGAAATGCACCATTTTATTTCACTGAACAAGAAATCCCAGCAAATTGGCAACTCCAGCAAGGGAAGATATAACTTAATAAATGCAACCAATTGTTGAAATTGTGGGGATTTAAGTGTGATGGATATTATTGATAAATAATTAGAAACTAAAGAATTAAGAGAAATTAGAAAGAAATCAAATAACAATAGAAATATGGAAATATGACAATCAAATCAAATTATATTGGAAATATGTTTAACAGCAACAAAATTACATTATATTTTACTTCACATATTAATCACTAAGTATATCAAACCAAGGAAACAATCAAATGAACAAAATTAAGGATACCAAACATGTGAATCATTCCATCAACGACAGAAGCTGCCAAAATCTTTCCATTGTGATTAAAGCATAGAGAAGTAATTGCTGGTGGATCTTCTCCAAGAGGAAGGACTGTCTTTATGAAATCCAAAATTAAAAATAGCCATAAACAACATAAACATAAAACATTTTATACAAAGAAGAACATACCATGGCTTTCCATGTCTTCATGTTCCACACAGTAAGTGAAGCAAAACCCAGGTTGTCAATATAGTTAGAACCAGCCCTACAAAGAAAGTAAGGTCCTCATATTCCATAGTTCATCCTTATGTCCGAAATCAAAACAGCAAAACATACATATCATAATAAGACTAACATTTTATTAAAAGTTACAACAGAGGATCAAATCAATAAATTAAATTACTAGTTCAACAAAGAATTCAATATTTAGAAATTTAACAAATACCCTCCAGATGCTGCTGCAGACACAAAAATAGGTTCCACAGGACTGCACTTTATGTCCAATACACTGTAAAACCACAAGTAGGAGAGTTAAAAAGGCAATACACAGAAACCTGGAAAATATACAAGGTTTAAATATGTTTCTGCGAATATTAGGCCAATATATAATTAGGAAATACCTTGGAAATGCTTCGGTTGTGTTGAGGTCACAGACAACTCTCTTTGCATCCACATTCCATGCCTTAATGCACCCATCGGATGTACCTATAAGAAGCTTTTTATCAAGAGGAACAACTTAATAATTTAATTCATAATCTCATCTCATAATCATTACAACTGAATAAACTCAATCACCATGATAAATCAATTCACATACCAAGCGGTCTGATTTACATTCCCAGTCAAGTGACAAAATTTCAGTGCTGCAATATATGGTTGCATTTCTAGACACTGGAGTTGATGTATCATATGATTTGCCTAGGGCCAGCTATTCTGCCTACAAAGCAAAAGCCTCAACAAGGAAAAATTAAACTCATTCACAAATAAATAAAAAATGTAAAATTACCATGTTGTGTCGGGATCCTTTGGCTCACAGAAGGGTCTATTCTTGGAAGAGTTGTGTAGTTGTCCTCCCCATCATTCACTCTAAATCTGATAGAGGCAAAGAAATCTCATTGCCAATAAGAAGCATTGCTTCTTTATAGTTATAAAAGAATAAGTATGTACAACAGTTAGAAGTTTGTGAATTTTATGTCTGCTGTCTTATTAAAAAAAAGAATAAGCGGTATAGCAAAAATGTAAGCGGTAGAGACAACAAAACACAAAGTTTCATAAATATATTTCCAAATAAATACAAGCCAATATAGTGACATTTGTCTCAGTAATGTTCACAATAACCAAAAGATTTCCTATGTCAACTAAGACTTTGTACATTGAATGCTTTGAACTTTAAGAAAATATGCTGCCCATTTCTGGCGAATCGTTGTAATTGTTTCGTTGTCTAACGCCGTTCCATCAAGAAACCACTACAAAATATGAAGAATACAAAGGGTGTATTTAATGAAGATGTAAAATGAATGAAAATACTACTAAAATAGTAATTTGAAGATGTTAAACCGAACATACCATGCTCCAATCATTCTTTAAACCCCCACCGACGATGTTCCACATCCAATGCATCACGTAGTAGCCACACTCATACCCTCCGCTTTGTACATGGCTCTACATTCAATATAAATAATAATTCGATCTAACAATTGTATTGAGGTTATCATTTGAAGATCAATACTGGAAAATAATGATTAATTGCATCACTAACCTTGACTTCAACCCACTTAGGAGTTGCTGGATTATTTGTACCATCCGCGGTTGTGTTTGCTGACTTCATTGCACTGCTTATAATAATAGCATGATCAACATCTATACGACGATAACAAATGGTTGACACAAAATATTACACTGCATGATATGAGGGACAATACAAAACTTTACTTGTTAATTGCAGTTTTGATATGAGTATCAGGCTTCTTACGTAACGAACAAAACCATGCAACAACATTGGTCGCAGGACACAGTACTACCAGTTGCCAATGGCCCCTACAAGAAACAAGTATTAGGTACGTAGAACTTCAACATTATTTATAACCATTTGAATTAATAGTACTTACTGATTTAAGTAAGCTCCTAGGTACACCTCTCGTTGCGATTCCTTGAGCCATGCTTGTAAGTAATGCTCACATTCAGCACGTCGATCCTTTGCATTGTGTATCGATTGTGGCTCAAGGAATCCATACACGGAAGCATGACCCAAAGTAGAGCTCCACTCATCCAAAAACCTGCTTTGATAAATTATACATAAAAATTGATACTGATGCATAGCATACAAAATACTACTTATCAATGAATCATATTAAATTTACTTACAACATCCATAACTGTAGTATAGATATGTTCAAACATTTGTATCCAGCTACTATTTCATTTACATCAGAGAATGTCAAGAAGAATGAAGCATCAACATTTGAAAGCCCAAATTTGCTGCCATCCCACTTCAACTCAACAGGTGTGTCGTACATGAAATATAGGCTCTTAATCAGTTGACGCAACGGATCATGGTCAAAATCATTCGTCCCTCTTTCATCTGTTTCAGGAAGTTTCTTTGGACTAGTATCGGACTCCTAATTGTGTAATGAAAACAACAATTTACATAATTTCATAAACTAACATATATTCATGTAAACATGTCATGCAGCAAATATAATTACACCAAATTTACCTCATGTGACACTTTTTTCACAAGATTTGTTGGCCATGCAATGAATGTTTGAAGAGCCTGCTTGACATATTGAATCTCTGATGTCGGGAAGGGCACTTCGGCATCACCTTCTATAACTTTGTCAACACTCACCCTCACAACATCATCAGCATAAGTGACATTGTGAATGGCTGATCCACCCTCACATATTTTCCCCAAGGCCACCAACACTGTAGTATTTTGTCGTTGCACGTATAACCCCATAGTGGGTTTTAAGCTCACATTTTTGTCGCCTGATGGGTCAACATCAGCAGTTTCTACATTACTTCCTTTAGTGCTAAGACGTGCAGCCAATGCCTGTAAATCCACCTCAATAAGGGGAGAGTATTGTGATCCCATCTGACTCAATTGAATGAAGATCTGACTGGACAACTCCTTCTTAAATTCCTCCAGACTCCTCTTGTGTTGTTCTTCATATTCATTCCTTACTTGTTCCTTTATGTTTCCAATAATGTCAGCCCACTGTTGTTGCATTAGTGTTGCTGAGGAACTACTCGACGTACGTGTTGCCCTACCATAAAATTGAGTAAGGGTCATACCAGATCCCGCTGCACGAACTCGACCTGGATGTTCCGGTTTGCCAATGGCCGTATTCAAGATGTCATCCCGACCATGGGGAACAAAACTACCCTGTGTCGTCTGCTCTTCTAACGAGTCCTAAAACAAGCACAACATATTGAAAGAGTTAATGAGGTAGTAATTATAAAGCAAACAAAAATTAGTTCCAAATTGATTATAATCATGCTGCAACTCACAATTCTATCTGAAATTTCTTTTGCTGCCTTTGATGTCATCTGGCCATATCGTTTGGTTCTAGCCATTTTCCACTTCACGTGCCTTTTAATGGGAGATGGCGGCTCCTCCAGATCAGACAATGGATTCTCAGTCAAAAGTGCCTGCTGTTGTCTTTGCTTTGTTTTCTCATCTAACATTTTTTTCTCAAGCAAGTCATAACCCCCACGAGACAGTACGTGGGGGCAGTCATTGTATTTTTGACTCTCCTTTGCCTTTTTCCGAATTTCCTGTCATTGACAATATATTATTTGCATTTATTTAATTGTTAAAAATGTACATTTCTAAAGAAATTTAAACTAAATTGAACAAACATGTTACCTGCCAATCCGGGGTCTTGCGACTTGCAACAAATTCGTCCCAAGTTTGTTTATCCATACCATATTTTGCTGAAGGATTTTCTTCCTGTCCGGCTTGTGTGTCAGCATAGACAAATTTAGTGGTTAGCGAAGACTTAAATTGCCTCCATCTAGTGCCCACCGTGGACATTACTTTTTTCTTGGCCTTTTCAGCTTCTGGGATATCAAATTTAGCCTGCATTACATATTCATCATGTCAATTTTAGTGCATGTAAACATTTTTTTGAAAATAAACTCAATGTTTGAATACATCAAATTGTTAATGTGACTTACCAAAATGTCCCCCCATACCATGTCCTTAAGAGTTTCTGGCACATTTTTCCAATTGCTGTGGACAATGGAGATCTTTTCTCGAGCTACAACCCCTAAAAAACTGTGGAACTTTTGCTTCTCTGGGCCTGATGCTCTTCCAGTTGCAGGATCCACATTAACTATTGGTCTAGGCTGATCTAAACTTCTTAAAGTCAACCTTCTAAGACGTGTGCTTTGTCGTGTCTTCTTAGGTTGTGGCTCCGAATTACCATCTGACTGCGGAGGGGACCTTGGCGGTGTCACCATGACGCTGTCCAAATGAAACAAATTTAGATTAATTTGGTAGGATTAAAAATAGCATGTATGCGGCACAAAATAAATATGAACGTTACATATAAGTCAATAACAAATAAAATAATATTGTAACATTACATTGATACAAGGCGGTTAAGGAGCAATGTTCTCCCATAAACCTTCAGCATGATCATTACGAATCGCATGTACGTCATCCACCTCTGCTTGTTCACATATTGAAGGCATTTTTGTGCAAAAATGAGGAGTCTCACAAATGTCAAGGGATGCATCATGAATTTGTTCCCTAACACCAATTGGCCTTCCTTGTAGAACCACTGATAATGTACGATTATTTGGATCTTGGATGTAAAACACTTGTCTAGCTTGTTCTGCCATTATGAATGGTTCCTCCTTGTAACCTACCTTGTTAAGGTCTACTAAAGTGAATCCCATTTCATCTCTATGAACACCGGTATTTCCATTAACCCAGTTACATTTAAATACTGGCACTCTAAATTGATTATAATCAAGCTCCCAGATTTGTTCAATAACTCCGAAATAAGGCATTGAGGCTTCAATTGGGTTGTTATCAGATGCTCTAGAAAAGTGCTCAGAATGAGCCTCCACAAGCACCCCACTATTCTGCACACTACTTTTATCATCTTGTGACTTTGTATAGAACGAATAATTGTTTATGTCATACCCCTGCCAAGTAGGGACATTTAGATTCGGACCAATAGCCAACAATCTTAATGTTTTGGAAGCATTGTCATCAGTCATTATTGTTTCTTTAAACCAGTTCATGAAAGTTCTATTATGCTCTTGTAACAATTTCATCATGTTCAATTTTGGGTTAATAGATGTCAGATATTGTTTGTGAGTTTGTATGTATGGAACGACCTCCTGTGTGTTATTCAAGATATACAAATGCGCCTGTGACACATCTTGTCGACTCATGGTAACAACATTGAAGCCTCGTGTCCCTTGACCTCCTCGTGTCCGGTCATGACGAATTTTCGGTACCCCCACAGCTTCAACTGTTTCCATGTATTGTGAACAAAACTCAATAGCTTCTTCAGCAACATACCTTTCTACAATGGAAGCTTCTGGTCGGTATTGATTTTTGGTATATCCCTTCAACACTTTCATGTAGCGTTCAATTGGATACATCCACCGCAAAAAAACCGGACCACACAACCGAATTTCCCTCACAAGATGAACAATGAGGTGAACCATGATGTCAAAAAATGATGGTGGGAAATACATCTCTAACTGACAAATGACAATGGCAGCCTCATTCTCCAAGTCATCCAATTGATGAGGATTAATGACTTTACTACATATGGCATTAAAAAGAAAGCACAAACGGGTTATGGCAACTCTAACTTTGTCAGGCAAGATGCCGCGAATCGCAACAGGCAATAATTGTTGCATTAAGACATGGCAATCATGAGACTTCAAGCCAACCAACTTAAGATCATTGAGGGCGACAAGGCTCTTGATATTTGAAGAGTATCCTTGTGGAACTTTGACATTCCGCAGACATTGACAAAAGCTTTTCTTCTCTGCTGTTGACAGTGTGTGGCATGCTGGGGGTAAATATGTTCGTCGACCTTGTGATATGGGATGCAACTGCTCTCGTATTCCCATGTCAACCAAGTCTTGACGACATTTCAAACCATCCTTTGTCTTCCCTTTAATGTTAAGAAGAGTACCAATTAAACTATCACATACATTTTTCTCCACATGCATAACATCTAGACAATGACGCACATATAGATCAGACCAGTATGGAAGATCAAAGAATATTGAGCGTTTCTTCCACATGTTGTTGGGAGATGATGTCTTCTTCTGGGACTTGCCAAACACGGTTACAATGTCCTTTACACGATCATGAACTTGGTTTCCAGTTAATGCTTCTGGGGGGCCTTCATTCTCCTGACTTCCATTAAAAGCTTTTTTCAATCGTCGATAAGGGTGAAAAGCTTTTAGAAATCTTCGGTGTCTGGTATATACTGTCTTCTTTCCATGCTTGAGTTGGATGAAGCTTGTGTTTTTCTCACAGATAGGACATGCATGATGCCCTTTCACACTGTATCCACTTAAATTTCCATATGCTGGAAAATCATTAATAGTACAAAACACCATTGTGCGTAACCTGAACGTCTGCTGCACATTTGCATCCCACACATCTACCCCTTCTTCCCACAATTGTTTCAAGTCTTCGATTAATGGTGTAAGATACACATCAATATCATTCCCTGGCTGCCTTGGACCCGCGATCATCATACACAGGATAATGTATTTACGCAAAATGCACAACCATGGGGGAAGGTTGTAAATCATCAGTAAAACAGGCCAGGAACTGTGGTTGCTACTTAAGCTACCATAAGGATTCATTCCATCAGAAGCAAGAGCAAGCCTTAGGTTCCTTGGCTCATCCCCAAACTCTGGATACAAACGATCAATTGTCTTCCACTGTGGCGAATCGGCAGGATGTC
Source organism: Glycine max (assembly GCF_000004515.6). Taxonomy (NCBI): domain Eukaryota; kingdom Viridiplantae; phylum Streptophyta; class Magnoliopsida; order Fabales; family Fabaceae; genus Glycine; species Glycine max. Next base: position 49,528,637 of record NC_038254.2, on the reverse strand, counting down.
GCAGTAATCCATCAGATTTTCGGTCATCCGAATGCCATGAAAGGTTTTTTGCATCATGTGCATTAGCAAACAATCGCTTAAACCTTGGTATTATTGGAAGATACCAGCACACCTTGGCAGGACGACAATTTTTGGTTCCTGCATCATCAGTTAATTCATCGTGTTGCACTTTGTATCGTGATACCCCACACGTGGGGCATTGCCGTAGTTCAGCATACTCATTTCTATACAATATGCAATCATTAGGGCATGCATGGATCTTCTTGTACTCCATTCCCACTGGACACAAAATCTTTTTGGCCTCGTAGTGATTTTTCGGCAAAGTGTTTTGTTCAGGAAGCATGTTCTTCAATAAGACCAGCAATTCAGTGAAGCTTTTATCACTCCACCCAAATCTTGCCTTCAAGTTTACCAAAGCTAACACAGCTGACAACCGCGTGAAAGATGTGCACCCCTGATACAATGGCGTGTTGGAATCACGTTCTATTGTATCATACAGAGGTGCATGCGCTTGCTCAAAAGTCTCTTGTCCAAGATCACGGATCATTTCCTCTATACGCTCTCCGCTGTCTTCGTGAACCGCCTGAGACTGAGAAACAGTTGGAATGTCGGCCGATTCCCCATGCCATATCCATTTTGTGTAATTTGGAATGATGCCGTAACATATCAGATGTGATCGGATTTCATCAACTGACTGTCGTCTACCATTAAGACATTTAACACATGGGCAAAAATAATTGCCCCTCAAACTTTCAGCATTAAGTTGCGTAAACAGTAGAAATTGTTCCACCCCGTTCTTATACTCATCACTGATGCGTTTTGCTTTCATCCAACTTCGATCCATGTTTCGTATTTGCTATTCATGACAATGAATAAGTTATCTGTGATGCATGCTAAACTCACTTTTTTGCATTGAAGGTGTGGCCCTACCCCATTCAGGAAGACATTTTTTATAGTTGAATCAAACGTACAAGTAAAATCTCTTTCGAGTGATTTGATGAAATTTCGGCAGCATTTCGCATTGGTCTTCAAGTACACAAGATGAAAGCGATGAATGTGTGAACAATCACCGCGATCAAATATGCACCCGAAGAACAATGTCAAATGCAGTATACCAAAATTTATTCAAATCATTCAAAAGATAATTTACCTCTACGTATGATTCAACTATAAAAATATGTCATCCCAAACTGTCCAAACGGACAATTCAAGAATCAATACATCGATTAATTCAAACTATCCGTATTAATCGATGTATCGAATCTCGAACGGGGAACTAAGGTTCACTCATAATGCAACTAACTAGTAACATGAAACAATATCGATATTTGAACAACGACATGTTACAATCATACCACTTTTTAAAAATAGAGACATACCTCGAAAGATGCTCAGTGTCAATGACAACGAGTGCGGGGATGCAGTTACAGGGAAAACACTAACACAAATGTTGTAATGACGACATATAATCTGTACCATCAATGGGGGAAACTATCAGCTGGATCAATCATACTCAAATAACAATGCATCATGTTTGAGGTTTATAAAATAGTACAACCAGTAAAGAGGTTTATTTTAAGTGAAATAAGGATAATTTAAATATTTAGTCAAATGGAAACAAATTAAGTTTTGCCTAACATCTTAACTTGACCAGAACAGGGAAAAGCATACTCATGTATTCTTTAACATGTTGAGGGCAACAAGCTTCTTTCACATGATAATAATACCATTCCAGAGTTTCTATGTGCCCACTAATTTAATTACATTGAATTAGAGCTTGAATTACACAAAAATATTACTTCAATCAGTACAACATCCATTAACCAAGGCCCGATTTTGTAGGTGTATAACAATGTCAATTATGTACAAAAGTCAAGTAATTAAATTCCCTGTACGTAAGGGCATTCATGAGTGACATGAGGCTCATTTGTGTTGTTATTGTCTTTGAAAATTATTATATCTTTTGTTCATTTGTTTTCCATTATTTATGATTGCTCCATTTTTGGCTGCCTAGCTGGCTAGCTTTTAGATCAACGGAAACAATGGGTTGATTCTAAAGGGTAGAGGCCTAGTTGACTAAAGACAAGAGCAATTAGAAAATAGCATTTTTTAAGTAAAGTTCACATATGTATAAAATCATTGTATAACTTATATTTATTGTTGAAAAATATATCTAATTAAAAATATTTATACTAATTATTTTAGTTAAGACATGTAAATATTTTATTATTAGTTATATAATGACATATGAATAAAATATTTGATATTTTAAATTATTTTTTATTATATATTTTATCTTTTATGTATGAAGGATGAACCAATGTTTCTATTGTTTTCATGCCTTGTTGCTTCAAGATATATTGAATTAAGGCCATCTTTTCCTTTTTTGTTTTGGACATTTTAATGCTTTTAACAAGATCTTAATCACAGCTTAATAAGGAAAAAATATATTTCAACCAAGAGTGAATACTGTGAATGAATTTAGTAGGTCGGCAGAGATTGATACCAAAATGAGGAGGGGGAACAAAACCCAGAGGAGTTTATAATTTACAAACTATAAATCATGGTTTCAATACATCATGGATTTAGTATGCCAAGGCTTTGTATTGTTAACAAAGAGGGGGAAGAAAACTCAGCAAAGGTTATAATTTACAAACTATAAATTAGAGTTTTAATACATCTTGAATTTAGTAGGCCAAAGCTAGTATTCTTGTTCTACCATATTTTCTCAAGTTACTGAAAATGTCACATCCAATAGTTTCTCAACTCATGCAAAGAACACAGGCATACATGACGTGACACACATGTCACAACACAATCAGCATTTTTGCATGGTTAAAATTCCTGTTCAGATGGACCAAAATATGTTGTATTCAGATTAAAAATAAAAACAGTGGTGTGTTTGTCAGGTAAGTAGAGAGAGAATTCATCAAGAACATCTTACAGTTTGAGTTTTGTCAGGCTCTACTACAGGTTTGCTATGAGGATCAGTGGCAGTCTTTCCTGGTGAATCTGGGTTGCCACCTGTCTTTTTCTCATCCCTGGCCTTATTAAAAATCACTGTGAAACCCTCAGCTGAGGTTGGATGATTGACATCCTATTCACCAAATTTTGGAAGTGGCCGGCCCTTTTCCTGTGGGATAATTACATTAGCCAATGCAAAATAAAGACTCAAAATATTTTTAAAATAATTCCTTAACATTTTTATGAACTTGATAATTATATAACTGGAAAGAAAGTGTGTAAAGCTAATAACATAATAGATTTTCTATATACTACAAAAGTTTGATAAATGCATGTCTCAAATAATAAAGTTGGTTCCTATTAAGCATAAAAGAATGAAGACCAAACATCACACATAAAAGCAGACAAGTTTGATTAAAAGGAATAGCTGTTGTTGGCAAAGAACCCATACCTTGAGATCATAGACATGCTACTATTTGTATTATTGTAGTGTCAATTCACGTAAATTATTCTTCAAAATTCTTATTGAATCTCTAGAAAGAGGCATGTTTCTAATTGCCAGACACCTTTGCTTATCCATTATACATCACTCACACAAAGGTCAAGTCATCATTTAGAGTTTGGACAACACTTGACATAACTAATCACATATGATTTGTAGCACATGTACAAACCAAGTCATGACTCACACAAAGGTTCTGTCTACTTTCTTGTTTTTTCTTTTCCCTACTCAGAGACTAGCAGTCATTCATTCCTACACTGTTCAGTGATTTAAAATCCATGGTATAGACTCTGTCCATCTTCTGAGAAAGTTGGATTTGTCCCGCTAGTTAGAAAAACTTTTATATTCTATACCATTCCAAATATTATGGGAAGATGAAACAGGATAAAGGTCTATGACATTGTACAATTTGACCTTTTATGGTTTGGTTTTTTAGCATTCTTGTTTCCTTTACACGGCTTAAGATCAACTTCCCTACTAGCCCTTTCTAATAAAATCTTGTTATTCTCTTTAAAAGAAAAAAAATCTCTGGCCAAATTATTTAAGCAACAAGAACTTCGTCTATTTAGATACAATCATATCATATATCATATATCATACAATTAACAATTTGAATCACATCTACTCTCACCCATTAATAATCTAAAAGCAAGTTAACTATTATTGGCTCAATTAAGCTTCATGCTAAGTGGGTTTTTCTGTGAATTGACTTACCAGTCACGTTAGAACTGAGCTGATGATGAATTCACAATCTTCTAAAAGCCTGATTGATCTGAAAAATAATATCATAACTTTTAAATTTTATGAAAGTGCAAAGTTAATTGGGCGAGTGTCAAAGTTTGATCTCATTAAGAAATGGATTTCTAGAAGACACGCCACATCACATTTGTATCGTATTAAACAATTAGGTCCGAAAGAATAATGGTTCAATTTAAATACTCTCAAGTGTCCCCGAACAATAGCAAAACGTTGATCCTAATCTATGTTGAAAAGACACCCAAAAAAGAACAAATTACACATCTACAAAAGAAGAAAATGTTAAACACAAGAAATCACATATGATCCAATTTTTCGCCCTTTAGTTTTTTAAAATTTCGTTTAAGTGCGCACACATGCTTAGCTGTTAAACAAAGTGTTTTAGCAGTACAAGTATATATATTGTGGTCTTTACTTTATTAAGATGATTATCCATCCTTACCACACACGGATATTACTAGTACATATATACATTTTTATATGTTATTATTAAATTTAAAAGAATGGGAACATTATTATTAGGTTTGGTGGTGTTCAGAACTTGAATGTTTTACAGTTGGACCCCTAATCGTCATGCTGTTAAGGCACTTGGCCTTGCAATTAGGTCACATTTTGAGGGCCCCTACCATCATTATGAGGCTGTCCCTGAGGATGTGCAGGTCAGATGGTGGACGGAGTTTAAGGTGACTATATATGTTACTTCTTATGTATTTATTTATATATTTGCTTTTATCTTGTGATGTAATTGACAAACATTTTCTTTACTTTTGCAGACAAGAGTTACTTGGACAGCTCAGGATGAGTGGCAAATTAAAAAAGTGTATGAAACAAAAGTTAAAAAACGCCTTTCTGATATGCTCACCAAAGCTAGGGATAAGAGGAAGAGACCTCATTGGATAGGTGAACAGGCGTGGGTTGATCTTTTAATATATTGGGTGACTGATAAGAAGTTCAAGGATCAGTCTGCTCAAAATAAAATTAACCGGACTTCTAGTCGTGGTGGAGCAGTGCACACTACAGGACGCAAGTATCACCTTGACATTGCAGTAGGCCTAGTAAGTATCATTCATGAGTTATGTAAATTCTCCCATATATTATGCCATTATCAAATGGAAAGTATTTAGGGGTGTCCAAAAAATTATTTTGATCTGTGAACTACTTTAATACCAAAATGAATTAAACTATTAAAAACTGAATTATTTTATAAAAAACTAAACCTAAACTGTTTTAAGTTTTATTAATCAAACTGCTATTAAACATAGTTCAGTGCACTAGAACTAAACTGTTAATAATAGAAGCTTAGCTTTCAATTAAGCAGTGCCTGTTACCAACAACACTATATAATTTATGGTGGCTCTTAATAAGATCTGTGAATCTTTCATAAATTTCATCATAGAAGCTCTTGGCAATTTATTACTTAGACTTAAACATTAAATAACCGAAATTGATACTTGAATAATAATTTATGGTGGGGTTTGATGCAAATAATTTAAAGCCAAGATGGGAGATGACAAAATAACAGAAAATAGTTGCAGAACCCAAATTGGAATGTGTTGCAGGAACCTTCAGCAATGCCGTCAACAGAAAATTTGCAGCAGAGATCAGTTTAGCAAAAAAAATAAAAAATTCTTAAACATGTATCAGTTCTGTTCAGTTTTTTTAATAAAGAACCAATTCACTGAACTTGCAATAGTTCAGTTCTGTTCAGAATGAAAAATAAATGGTTCACTTTGGTTCTTAATAACCATGTTTTAATTCAGTTGAGTTCAGTTCAGTTTTAACTCTTGAACCAAACTATTAACCATCCTCTCTATTCTGTTTCCTTCTCTCTTCCCCTCTTTCTTTCTGTCTTTCTCTTTCCCACCTAAATTCTATATCATAATGCTTATAACTGTATAATTTTTGTAAGGAGCGTAAATATGGCAAACCTGTGGATCCAGACGTGTTGTTTCCTACTAACACCTCCTCCCACTTTGAGTAAAGTGTGCTTTCAGGTACTATGAATTGGACCTAATACACCTTGCTACCAGTGGTCACCCCTGAAACAGTGTAGAAGAAGAGAGAAAAGAAGAATGAGGGGAAAGAAGGTCACCAACATGAGACTTTTTATGAAAATCTTCTCTTCTCTCACGGTTTGACAAGAGTCATCACTGCTATGGGAGCAATATTCAGAAAAAGCAAAAGAATAAATGTTTGTTTGTGATTTTCCTAACGAAAAGTATTTTTTTTCTGAAATCATTTGATTTTCTCAAATGAGCAATATCAAAATGGGAAAGCGGGTGTTAACATGGATTGATTATTGTAAAAACTCAGCAAATATACATCCAATTAGTTTCGCTCAATTAATTTCATACCAACAAAAATCTAGCAACATAGCTATGATGTAGACCTCACCCAATATTTTTAACCCAATCGCAATCAACATCAACAAAGGAAGAGGTAAAAAAATGTGAGTAAAGGTAAAAAAAAAAAACTTAGCCAAAGCACAGGCTTCAAATTCCTGAAATGAGAAATTTAGAGTACTTACCTCGTAAGTTATGGTGGGTAGCGACGAAAGCCCTCCAACGACGTCCAAAGTTGCGGGTTTTGATTCGTAAGAGTAAGGAAAACCAAAAAAGGGGTAGAGAAGAGATGAAGAGAGAGGGAGAAGGTGAGAAATGGAAAGGAGAAAAGGAAGTGAGAAATCTGAGGGAAAGGGAGGGAGAGGGGCTAGGGTTCAGTAACGAAGAGGGGAAGGCCTTAGAATGCCACCGCGTCATTACCTAGGTTTTAACGGGCTTTGTTTTTTTTTTTAACCCAACTACGACGGTTTTACACTAAAACCCGGCGTAAATTTTATATAATATAACATTCTAAGGCGGTTTTTAATAACCGCCTTAGAATGTATGTCGTAAAATGTAATTTTTTTCAAAATAATTGCAAAAATGCCACCGCGTCACTATTTAAATCGGTTATCTAAATAACCGTCGTAGCACAGGTGATGTAAAAGGCAATATTTGTAGTAGTGTTTGGACAGTAAGTGTGTGGAATTTTCAACATGGCCTTCTGTGTTCGGTGCAGTTGATTCCTAATTTTACCCTAAAAAGGTGAGGCAAACCCATGCTCAATGATGAGTGAGATTCTCTGAATTGCCACAAGAATCTTGGAGCCTAAAGCTTCTATGTGGAATTGTTTCTAGTAATGGTATGCCTACTAACTTGGACGCAACCACTAGGAATAAGTCATTTGGTCATTATGCCTACATCTTGATTGACATAGACCTTTCTAAACCTCTACATTTGAGCATCTTGGTTGAGAGGGATGATTTTTCTTTTTTCGTGAGGGTTGAGTATGAGAAGTTACCCTATTTTTGTGATTTCTTCAAATCGTTGGGTCACACTCTTCCTCAATGCAAAATAATAGTGTTACAATCTCATCTTGGAGGAAAAATATTAAGTCAAAAGACATTTATGTCTTAAGACAAATTAAGACTCTCAATTATTTTGATTAGATGTAAACAAATACAAAGGTTAAAATTTGTGTCTTATGCGCTATCAGAACATGTCGCAAAGTCTACATTTGATGTTTCAGACGATAGCAAAATAGAATCATGATCTGATACAATATTAAAAATGGTTTGACTTCATTTAATATTCTATGCCCGAGATCTATTTTACAGAGGCATTCTCCTAAGATCTATCGAATCTTATGAAGAATAAATGAAGTCAAGCTCTGAAATTACTCAATCGCCATCAAAAGAAGAGTTCTACAACATATTGAGTTTGACAAAAAAGGAAGTGGTTTCCTACAATAGTGTTCAACATGCCAATGACAAAGAAAGGTTTCTTAGCATGAAGAAGTGTGTGCATTTAATGCCTCAACAACCATATTTATCAAATGCAAGCTTAAGAGAGGAAATATATCTATTTAGAGACAATGGATACTTGATTGAAGAAGGCCTATATATACTAGAAGCTTTGAAGACATGATGCACGATTTTGAAGCGCTCAATATTTCCTTTTTGGTGTTAAAAGTTTTTTGTGTAAATTCTTGTAAAGTTTAGAAAATCTCTCAAAACACTTTGTCCATCTTGAGAGAAAAGATTAAGTGTTAAATTGTTTATTCGTTTGTAAGACGATAGAATGTTTTTAACTCGTTGGCAAGTGTACAAATTTGTACAAGTAGTAGAGTTTAAAACGAAAAACTGAGTGTTGAATCCACAGAGACTTTGTTTGTACTTGCGTTGATGAATACTCAATTTGTAAAGAATAGATAAGGAATTGTGATAAAGATGGGAAGAAAGAAAGAAATTGAATTTAAAAGACAAGAGTAATAAAATAAACAAGATTAATGCAAAAGATAACTTCAAAATGTAAATATGTTGGGGCCTAGCATGCCTAATTACCCTTGATGCAATATTAATTTTTTTTCTCTATTAAATGCTTTTCTAATTTCCACCTACATCTACTAAGACACTAAACCCTGATCCCTCATAATGAAGAGTCTAATTTATCTATTATCTTTCCCAAATCCCTTTGCAAAGATTGAATAGTAAATCGGATTAAGCATGAAGATGTATGCAGTGACAAAACAAAGTCACTCTATTCCTAGCAATAAATTGTTTAGATGCCCTTTCCAGTTCTTTAGAAATTATCATTTCCCAATGTATAATCCCTAAAACTAATGCATGAATGATCAAACCATACAATAAAGATGAAGAGCATAAAAGAAGCAATAGAAATAGAAATTCCATTCAATAGATAATAAAAGCAGTTACATTACAAAGGTGTTGGCTGCTAGGCTCCCAACAGATGGGGGTTTAGCCTCTCATGGCCATAAGAGGCTTTACAATTCAGGGGCTAATAGGAGTGGAAGAAAAGGCTGGATGACTAAAAGAAAGAAAGGGAGGAATAACTAAAGAATGGGGGTTTCCCCTAAGGGATAGACTCAGGCTTTGGATAGTTCTGAGACTTGGCGTGTCTTTTCCTTCTGCTTCTTACTCCATTTATAGGCCCAAGATAGCTTACTTTTCACACTGACTTCACGCTTAGCGTGGATTTTTGCGCTAAGCGTGCCTTTGAGCTTCTTCGTGAGCCTTCTTCGTGCTAAGCCTGAACTTGCCTGCTAAGCGAAAGTGCGTGCTAAGCCTAGATTGAACACTAAGCGAGATGTTGAATTCTTCCAACTTTTCTTCAAGGTTTTTTCTTCTAGTTTTTGCATCAATTTTCCTCTAAAGCACTTGAAATCTTCTTCTTTTGACTTCTGCATATCAAAAATTGCCAAGATGTTAAATTCTTCATTATTTCATTAAAAATAGTAGTAAACTGAAGAAATTGCAATTATGATTAGTGCAAATTGACTATCAAATTAACTCTGATTTCGCAGTTATCAAGTGTTTTTAATTGTACAAACAAATCAACAAATCTTCTTATCTGTGTTAGAGCCAACAATGACTTAGTAGATTAAAGAATACTAGTTGTAACAAATTTGGTTTAAAAGCTCGAGTTAAGGATCAAGAAGTGATAGTGATAATAACTTGTAACTTATTAAAGTTAGTGGAACTTGGTGATTTGCCGAGAACTAGACGTAGTTTTGGTGGTTAAGACGAGCCAATATAAATCCTTTATGTCTTTTTTTTTATTCTCTTTTTTGTTATTTGAACTAACCTAGGGTTTGAATTTAATCTTTGTTTTTGAAAAAAATTGTTTGTTTTACGAAGATCTAAAACTATTGTCTGATCTATCCTGCAAAAATTTATTGTTTGCTTTTTATAAACATCAAATTTACTGAATTTTCTTATGCATTTGGTGATGCTTATTTGGCATTTTAGTTAACTTTAGGTCTTGTTTTGAATCAAATTAGCTTTAAATTAAGTTTTTACTTTTTCTTAGGTAGAATTTTATGTTTTAGTTATTTGTAATGAATTTTTTAAATAGTTTTTTAGCAAAAATATCCCGCTTAAGTGCCAAAGGTCTAGAGGCCCAAAATTAGCAAAAAATTTTGCAAATAAAAATTGAAGATAAAAGCTAGGAAAATCAAGAGCAAGAAATTTTTCAAGGATAAATCAGCTAAAGAAGAAGATAATTACTTAAATTAATTAGAGAAATTATTTGTTTGTAATTTTTTGTGAATATCTCCTTAATTAAACCTAACTACAAATTCTATAAATCGGAGGTTAGACATTCATTGTAACAGTGTGTAGAAATCCCGAACAGTTCTTAGAATTATATTTTAGACTTCCACCTTTTAGACGCCTCCATTATACCATTGGACACTCTATGTTTCATTGTATTATTTTTATGAGTGTAATTCCTTCCACCTAGTGGAGGAAAAGATGAACCTTGTTTCGCTTTAATTCTATCAATTCAATACTTCATCTTGAGTTCTTTATTTGTTTACATACTTAATGCTTTTATTTTATTGGCCATCCTATATATGAATTTAGGAATTGACTTGCACTTTGGCGAGCCTTGTTGAAACCCGAACATGAATCAAATACTTAAGTAGGATTATTTCTAGGGATAGAATAATCTTGGTTAAAACCTTGCTAATTCTCGACCGTTAATGTTGATTGTTTATGTCGGTATGTCAAAAGATTAGGTATCGGGAAAGTAGTTTAGAATCTACGATTATGTAGGAGTTAAGTAGAATACATTAGTGAATTGGGGATGAACAAAAGAGATAAGTAGAGAATTGTGAAGTTGCAGTGGATCGAGCAAATTCCAAGTATAAACCTAGACATTCATTCATCAAGATGGACGTCACCATCAAAGTCTAGTATTTCTATCTTTACTTACTTATTTTATTGTCATTTATTTTTTATTGCAATTTATTTTATGTTATTTATTTTGTGACAATCACAAAACTAAAATACAAAAACCTAGTTCTTAGTTAAATAATTACATGAAATCTCTTCTTTATTCCTTTGGTAGACAACTTGGACGATAGTTCAGTTACTACATCATGATTGGGTTACACTTGACTTATAGTTGAATCTATCGTGAAATAAAATCCTAACAAAATTTTCTTAAGTCTCACTTCATCAAATGATAACTTTTTGGTTTTAGAAAAAGGTTTTAACACTACTAGAAAAAATAGTTTTAACATTGCTATGTTAACATTGGTTTTTTGTAAAATCGATGTTTACAAAAATGAAGTGTCATATTTGTAAATAACATGAACCTATTAACATCATTTTTTTTAAAAAAACCGATGTTAACGTGACAATGCAAACATTGTTTTTTCAAAAACCGGTGTCAGTGTGACAATGTTAACATCAGTCTTTTAAAAAAACCGATGTTGTTGGGTTTTTTTATAGAAGAAGGGTTCTGGTGCCCAAACCCTTTTTTGTCTTGCTCACTCATATCGTTCTCGCATTCTCTCACTCTCCTTCTCGTGGCGCTACAACTCTCGTTCTTCCTCTGTGATTCTCACTTTCGCTCTCTCACTATCACTCAACTCCTCGCGGCACTGCGTGCCCATCGTGCCAGGACCATGTTGCTCATTGCATCGTTGCATGCTCGCCACATTCCACTCTCGCGTTGCGCAATTGCTTTCGCGTCCCTTACTCCCTTTCTCTTTCTCTCATTGGTACGTTCTCTTTTTTTCTCACAATTTCTCTCTCTTTTTCTCACTACGTTTTGAACATATTTATACATTTCTAATTTTTTTACTTTGAGTTTACTTGGATTTTGGTTGAGCTAGGTGGTGAGCACCATGTATATGTCAATATGCGTGAAATAGAAAGAGAGAAACATTTTGGTTGATTTTGGTTCTGATGTTGTATGTATGGATAATATTGTCATTGACACTGACCCTTTTTATATCCTGTTACAACACTTTGTGACATGGAACTTGGTGATTGAAATTATGTTTAAAAGGTTGAATATATTGAATTGGTTCTAATTTTGTATGTATGGATTTTTGTTATGAAAGCTTTCCCTTATTTGAATAGTTGCTTTTTATTTATTTGTTTGTTTTGTTGTGGTTGTTTATTTTTTATTTTTCTAATTCCTGCAATTCACCAAAAAATAACATCGGCTTTTCTAAAAATTAATGTTGGTTTATACATATTTTACATTTTTTGGTTATTTCATATTATACATCTGTTTTCAAAAACCGATGTTAACTTTGATACTTTGAACATCGGTAGTTTAAACATCGATTAATAACCAATATTGAAAGTCCTTAATAATCAATGTTAAAAGCCTATTTTCTAGTAGCGTAAATTTAGTAAAATTTACAATTCAACCCCTTTTCTTGTGATATTTGTCTTTATAGAAAACATCCAAGGTGATTTCATCTACAAGTCTAAAGGCTACATATAAAAGCCTTAATGTCCAAAAAAACTCAACTTCTGTTCCTTTGGCAGATACACAAAAGGATAAATCCTCTATCCAGCAACCAGTGACAATTGTAGAGCTTGATCATCAAAAGAATCCCCTTTAATGTAACAAAGGGATTCCACTCATAGAGATATAAGGATTTCTTTTAAGAGCCCCTCTCACCCCTTGTATGAGGATGATGCTTGCACCCACAACTCTGATGAAGAATATGTTAGGGTGTCAGATCCTAATTTCATTCGAGGACTATCATTCGCTAACATTTTGATTCTCGCTAGCCGAATTGAGTTGTTCGACACCAGTTGCCGCACAAGAGGAAAGATCATTCAACGTTTTGGTAAAGAATGTGGAAAATACCCAAAAGGGACGACAAAAGGGTCATTTTAAGCCTTTTTCTGAACCCTGGCTCGCCTGGGCCCCCAAATAGCTTAGGAGTGAAGTAACCAGCTTGCCTGGGCAAGCTGAGCTTGCCTGGGCAAGCATGGTTACTTCAGGTTGAAGCAACAACTCGCCTGGGCGAGCTGCAAATCCACTAAACCCCCTCATTTCCTATAAATAGGCGTGAGGGGGGCTGAAGAAAGGGTTCAACTTTCAAACATTGAGATATTTTAGTGAAAATCAAAGAGAATGAGAAGAAAGAAGAGAAAAAAGAGGCCGAGGTGCTACCGAATTGTGACCATAATCGACTTCTACATCATTCTTCGTTCAGTGTTCTTCGTTTGTCATCCGGTTAGTATTTGTTTTAAGGATTTGGATACGATCTATGCACCCTTTGGGGTTCTCTTTATTGCTTTGCACATCTTCATCTCATTCTTCTACCATCAGTAATATCTTTTCTTTTTGTAAAGTGAATTTTGACCGATCATTTACGTCACAAATCATTCTTTAAAGGGATTGAAAGTTAATAAGTAAAACCAAGGTGAAATCAGCACATAATTGAATTTTTATCCATAAAAAGTCGCTTGAATTCATTCAAGGTCCAACGCCTTAACGGTCTCTTTTATTTTTTTTGGTTAAAAAGAACCTTTCAAAAGTTTAAAATCAACTCAACATACAACTTTCTCGCTTTTAAGAACTATGTAGGTCTGAATTCCTCATTGCACCTGAGGATACGTAGGAGCAAGGGCAACACCTTTGTCGACCCCAAAAAATTAAGAAACATAAAAAGGAAAATAAATAATATTGAAGTCACATTCTTGCACACTCGATTAAAGGTTGTCGTCCTTTGTGACGGACGCGTGGGGTGCTAATACCTTTCCCTTGTGTAAAGAACTCATGAACCCTTATCTTTGAAATTCGCAGACCCCTTTTTGGTTTTTCTAACGTTTTCCTCAAATAAACGTTGGTGGCGACTCCTGTGCGTTCTCCTTTTTGGGAAGACGCACCTTTTATCTCGCCTCGCCCTCCCGTCGAATGGTAGGTTGCGACAGTTGGCGACTCCACTGGGGACATTTGTTAGAGAGTTAAGCCATTTAATTTGTGTGCAATATTTATCGTGACCTTTCTTTATCTTGTTTCCCCTTTTTTCTTTTATGTTCTTATGTTCATATGACTATTTTCTTGTTCTTTTGTGTTTGGTGTGGTTGTCTACCTATTACATGCATATTTTAGAAATATTTGTTTGTTCTATGCACACATGGCGCTTACACCTTTGCACACATAGTGAGTTATTGGGTCCTATACCCAGGTCAGAGGTTTCCTAGGGAGATTGAACTACATAGCAAGGTTCATATCACAGCTGGCCGCCACTTGTGAGCCTCTTTTCAAGCTATTACGTAAGAACCAGTCTATCTAATGGGACGATGATTGTCAAGTGGCATTCAAACGGATTAAATGGTGTCTCATGAATCCTCGTGTGCTCATGCCAACGGTGCCCGGAAGACCCCTTATCCTATACATGACTGTGTTAGATGAGTCAATGGGTGTGTGCTGGGGCAGCATGACGAGTCCGAAAGAAGGGAACAGGCTGTCTATTACTTGAGCAAGAAGTTCACGGCATGCGAAATGAACTACTCTTTGCTAGAAAGGGCATGTTGTGCTTTAGTGTGGGCAGCTCACTGTTTGAGGCAGTACATGCTGAATTACACTACTTGGTTGGTATCCAAAATGGATCCCGTCAAGTACACCTTTGAAAACCCCATTCTCACTGGATGGATAGCTCGATGGTAGGTTCTGTTGTCAAAGTTTGATGTTGTTTATGTCACTCAGAAGACGATAAAAGGGAGTGCCTTGGCAGATTACCTAGCTCAATAGCCCATCAATGACTATCAGCCTATGCATCCAGAATTCCCTGATGAGGACATCATGACCTTGTTTGAGGAGGAAGTGAAGGATGAAGACAAGAACAAATGGATCGTGTGGTTTGATGATGCATCTAATGCACTAGGCCATGGAGTTGGGGCAGTATTGGTTTCCCCGGACGAACAATATATACCTTTCATGTCTAGGTTGGGTTTCGAATGCATAAACAACATAGCTGAGTATGAGGTGTGTGCCCTTGGGATCCAAGCGGCGATTGACTTCAAGGTCAAGTTGCTCAAGGTATACGGGGACTCGACATTGGTAATTCACTAGTTGAAGGGTGAATGGGAGACCAAGGACCATAAATTAGTGCCTTACCAGGCTTACATCAGGAAGTTAATAGGATTCTTTGATGACATATCTTTTCATCATATTCCTAGAGAGGAAAATCAGATGACTGACGCCTTTGCCACTGTAGCATCCATGTTTCAACTAAGCTCGCTCGAAGATTTTCCGTACATCGAATTTAGATGTCGTGGTAAGCCTACACATTGCTGTTTAATAGAAGAAGAGAAGGATGGTAAGCCTTGGTACTTTGATATCAAATGATACATCGAAGACAAGGAATACCCGCTTGAGGCCTCTGACAATGACAAGAGGACGTTGTGAAGGTTGGCGGCCAGTTTCTTCCTGAGTGGGAATATCTTATACAAGAGGAACCATGACATGGTACTGCTTCGATGTGTGGATGCCAGAGAGGCTGGGCAAATGCTGCTAGAGGTGCATGAGGGATCCTTTGGAACGCATGCCAATGGACATGCCATGGCCCGAAAAATTCTGAAAGCGGGGTATTATTGGCTCACTATGGAGAACGATTGTTGCATCCATGTGTGGAAATGCCATAACTACCAGGCCTTCACTGATAATGTTAATGCTCCACCCATACCTTTGAACATCTTGGCAGCACCTTGGCCATTCTCTATGTGGGGCATAGACGTGATCGAAGCCATCAAGCCTAAGGCTTCAAACGGACATCGCTTCATCTTAGTCGCCATTGACTACTTCACCAAATAGGTCAAAGCAACTTCATACGCTAGTGTGACTAGGAATGTGGTGATTAGATTCATCAAAAAGGAGATAATTTTCCGATATGGGTTGCCCAGAAAAATCATCACTGATAATGCCACTAATCTGAACAATAAGATGATGAAGGAAATGTGTGAGGATTTCAAAATCCAACACCATAATTCCACGCCTTATAGGCCTAAGATGAATGGGGCAGTTGAGGCTACTAATAAAAATATCAAGATAGTTCAGAAGATGACCGTGTCATACAAGGATTGGCACGAGATGCTCCCCTTTGAATTACATGGTTATCGAACTTCTGTGCACACATCTACTAAGGCAACCCCTTTCTCTTTGGTGTACGGGATGGAGGTTGTGCTCTCGTTTGAGGTGGAGGTTCCCTCTTTGAGAATTCTAGCAGAGTCGGGGTTGGAAGAATCAGAATGGGCCCAAGCACGCTTTGATCAATTGAATCTTATCGAGGGTAAGAGATTGGCTGCCATGAGCCATAGGCTACTATATCAAAGCAGAGTAAATAATGCTTTTGACAAAAGGGTGCGCCCGTGCAAGTTCAGCGAGGGGGATCTTGTTCTAAAGAAAGTGTCGTAGGCTCAAAAAGACCACAGAGGGAAATGGGCTCCAAACTACGAAGGGTCATTTGTTGTGAAGAAGGCTTTTTCGGGAGGAGCATTGTTGCTTACAAACATGGATGACGAAGAGCTGCCTTCGCCTGTGAACTTCAATATCGTCAAGTGGTATTACGCATAATGCCTGGGGCAATAAAAAGGCTCAACATCTGGCCATCCTCAAGGACTCACTTGAATCTCCAAAGTCTTAAATTTTTTTGTAAACCATAATCGCAACATTAATAAATATGGATTAATGATTCGCATCTCTACCTCTAGTGTTGTGTCCTTTACTTTTTGATTATCTTTAAGAACATACACTTTCGATCTTACTCACTAATTTCGGAGCCATTCGGCTCGTTCAACGGGGGTGCCATAAGCGTTTAAGTAAAATTGAACATGATAACACCTGTTTAATTATTACATTTAACATTCAATCATAAACATGCATGCATCTGCATCTTATCATCAAAGGACCCTGCAAATCAGAAAATGAACGAAGAGTCATTTTGGGTGATGGTCAACACCACACCGTTTTGAGTAAGCACTAGGGGAAAGTGAAAGGTAATACAAGCATCTTGTAGTATTGTTTCATGTTTTTGGCATGATGACACTTCCTTTGTCCAAGCTTAGGGGCAATTACAAACAGGTGCTAGCCCCGTGATCAATCGATCATCATCCTGCATCCGGCTAAAGATGTTAAAGAAGCGCTCCTAGGAGGCAGCCTAGTATCTCTAACTTTGCTCTTTAATTTCATGTTTCATACTTGTTCGTTTTCTTGAATTATATCCTGAATTCGCCTAATTTTGTATGTAATTATAGGGCTTAAGAGAAAAATATATATAATAACAATGAATAACAAAGCTTTGCAAAAAAATAAATAAATAAATAAATAAATTTAGCTCGCCTGGGCGAGTGGCCAGCTCGCCTAGGCGAGCATGGTCTGATGAAAAAACATAAAAGGGGGAGGGGTGAAGCCAACTTCACCCCATCTTCCCCCATTTTCTTCAAAACTCTTCAAGAGCTCCTGAAGACCCACGGGAACCACCCTTTTTGCACTAAACTTCAAGCTTTTTGTGCATTTTGCCTCAATTGTTCTTGCTTTTCATTCATCTCACACAAGTGCCATCTCCATTCAATTTTACCTTTTCCTTGTGGTATTTTGGTACTTTATTTGTTACTTTCTTTGCAATGTTTGTAAGATAAATTGTTTGTGAATCCATGACTTGAATGCTTTGGTTAGGGGCTGCAATGGATGGCCTTAGGCCTATCCTTGATCCTATTATATATTTGCATGTCATGTTGTTCTCCATTCCTCATTTTTACATGCTTAAACATGTGCCCACCAACCGTTCGATAAAATGCCACAATGACCATTTCATGTGTTGTTTTGGAATTTGAACGTGAAATGAGCTTTATGCATGTCCAGACATCATTTAGAATGCATGAGCAACTTAGATTGATAGATTAAAATGCCAAGAGTATAAGTTAGGCTTGGAAATCTAGACTTTGCTTTAAATGCAAAATACATGAATTACATAAACATGTAGAATTGACTAGGTGGAATTAGTCTAATTATTAAGCTGACTACACTATGATGGGCACATTGCATCTAAGTAGCTGTAGAATGTTTTTTTAAAAAAATAATAATACGCACTGGTATGTGATTTGTTTTGTTATTTGCATCGTAACACTTGCAATTAGCGAAAAAACATACACCACCCAAAATTGGTTGACTTCTTGCTTGCTTAAGATAAATGAAATAATGGTTGTGCGTTTCATGCAAACTAACTTTTTATGGATATGTCTTTGCAGGAAATGGCTCAAAAAAAGCTTCTCTCTAAGAGGGCAAGGAAGGACGCTGCGGGAGAAGGATCCAGTGTGGCTCCATAAGCAGACATAGAATTTGACGGACACCGCTTCCAAAGTGAGGAACACCAACACCGCTTTGAAGCAATCAAGAGTTGGTCTTTCCTCAAAGAGAGACGGGTCCAACTGAGAGAGGGGGAATACACGGAGTTCCAGGAGGAAGTTGCCAGGAGGCAATGGACTCAACTCACAGGGCCCGTGGTTAAATATGACCCAGAAATAGTCATGGAATTCTACGCGAATGCATGGCCCATGGAGGAAGGAGTCAGGGATAAGCGCTCCTGGGTGCGGGGCGAATGGGTCCCCTATGATGATGATGCCATTAACCAGTTCTTGGGGCATCCGTTGGTCTTGGAGGAAAGGCAGCATTGCGAGTTCAGTGAAAGGAGGAGCCATGCTTCGGGATTTGATGAGGAGGCCATAGGCCAGCTGTTGTGCATTCCGGGACAGGACTTTGCATGAAGCGTGACAGGAAGGCGGGTGTGGATCAAGCGCACTAGCATGACCACCTTAAAAAAAATCTGGATGACACTGCTTCTCAGCAACATCCTTCCCAGCGATCATAATTCTGATCTTCCCCTGCCAAAATGCCAGCTGGTCAGCGCTATCTTGACCTAGGTCAGTATTCATGTGGCCTAGCTAATCTTAGATGTCATTTACCAATTTGTAGGGATCACGCCTCCAAGACACCCAGTGGACCAGAAAAGTCCAACAGAGCACTGGGGTTCCCGGCCTTGATCACAGGTCTCTGCCAATTCTATGGGGTGTCGGTCACACCCACAAAGCTCATCTGGCCTCTCATTAATAGGTCCTTCATTGAAAAGTACTGCATGCCAAGGCAGGCACAACAACCAGGGCAGGACCAGCAGCAGCAGCTAGCCATAGATGCACCACCGCCACCTCTACAGCAGCCACCATCTCTAGAGTCCATCTCAGCTCACATGTAGAGGATGGAACTCTAAATGCAACATTTGGCTGACTAGTAGGCGACCAACCATAGGGGCCAGGTGCAGTTGAATGAGAGCTTTTATCAGTATACCCTGCATCAACAGCACCAGAACCCCAGTCCTTACCCAAGGCCTACTCTCGAGCAGTTCAGGGCCACAGTTGCATGGCCTGAAGGTAGGCCCAATTTTCAGGCAGGGGTAGGGCCCACAGAGGCCCCAAGAGATGAAGATGGAGCTCAAGAAGTCGATGACATGGCCGATGTGATGGACTTCTTCCTTTGAGGAGGCTGAGCTGCTTGACCAGGATCGCTTAAAATTGTGAACTCGTCTTTATTTTATTTATCACTTTCAGTATTTTGTTTGTTATTTCATTGTGATGGAACTTGTCTTTATTTTATCACTTCCAGTATGTTTTCATGTTATTTCATTGTGGTGGTTTGTTTGAAACAAGAAAAAAACTAAACAAAAAGGATTTGTGTATGGTTTCTTTTCTTTCACGCACGCTTTGTCCCTTTAATAAGTGCAGTCTTGGGTTATGACTTTGCCTAGGATTCAAACTTTTTCTAAAAAAATAAAATAAAACTAACATGCTTTTAAAAATAAATAATCGCTAGTTTTCTTTGGAAAGTTCGCGGATCAAAACACGAAAGGTTTTTTTTTGAAAAAAAAATGTGCACCTAGAGGGTGAAAACAATGAAAGACTTTCCTGAATGCCAAAATGGACTCGGATGTTTTGTATGACTTGATAAAAGAGCAATCATTGAAACACTGGTTTGGCCTGAATATGGAAACAAACCCTAAGCCTTAGTGTTTGTGTGGCCACAAAGCCTTATATTTGAGCGCCTCCATGGATATGTGCTATGATTGATTTTGCATGAATTTCTAATTATCATAATACGCGTTTTGTGGAAATGATCTGGACATTCCCTTCTTTCTGAGCCATTGGCCAAACAGATGTCCCAATATACATTATGTTTTGCCATTTGCAAGCCTTTGAACCAAACATAGGCTTTTTGCCATAACCTTGACCTAGGATGGAAGTTTCCAACCTTACCCTAGGGTGAGAGAGCAGGGGGGTCTTCTAAGCAAAGCTTCTATTATTTTTGGTTAGAGGTGTTCGTCTAAACAAAAAAAAAGCAAAATAAAAACACAAAGAAAGAAAGCAAAAGAAAAAGAAAAAAAAAAGAAAGAGAAAGAATCAATCAATCAAAGATAGAAGGAAAACAAAGGAGAATAGAAAAGAAAAACAAGTTCTTTGGACCAAACGATGTCTCAACAATGTGCAAAATTGTCGAAAAGAAAAATAAAAGAGAAGAGCAATAATAACTTGGTTAAGACACGGGGGAGGGGGGGTTTAAAGTGATCGCTTGCTTTAGTTACTAACCAAGTCTTTGTGTCTGCTCTCCTGTTCCACACCAAACAAAGAGAAAGGGAAAAAGGAAGGGGAAAGGTCAGAACAAACAAAGCCAAAAGTTCCTACAAAATCCGACCTTATAAACTCCTATTGATCCATGATGATTATGCATATCGCTTTCGACAGGTTTCACCACTTTGGTTTTTGCCAGTTGCTGGTCAGATAGCAAGATCGCTTGGATGAAATTAGTGTCCTTATCTTTACTTACCTTTTCATTTTCAATAAAAGATAAGTAAAGAGGCGCAACTGCCAGACCTTAATTTCATCCAGGAACTATCATTCGCTAACGTTTTGATTCTCGCTAGCCAAATTGAGCTATTCGACACCATTTGTCGTGCAAGACGAAAGATCATTCAACGTTTTGGTAAAGAATGCGGAAAATACCCAAAATGGAGGGCAAAAGGGTCATTTTAAGCCTTTTTCTAAACACTGACTCACCCAGGCTAGCCTCTGGCTCGCTTGGGCCCCCAAATAGCTTGGGGTGAAGTAACCAGCTCGCCTGGGCGAGCAAGGTTACTTCAGGTTGAAGCAAGAACTTGTTTGGGCGAGCTGTAGATCCACTAAACCCCCTCATTTCCTATAAATAGGCATGAGGTGGGCTGAAGAAAGGGTTTAGCTTTCAAACATTGAGAGATTTCAGTGAAAATCAGAGAGAAGGAGAAGAAAGAAGAGAAAAATGAGGCCGAGGCGCTACTGAATTGCGACTGTAATCGACTTCTACATCGTTCTTCGTTCAGTGTTCTTCATTTGTCATCCAGTTAGTATTTGTTTTAAGGATTTGGATACGATCTATGCACCCTTAGGGGTTCTCTTTGTTGCTTTGCACATCGTCATCTCATTCTTCTACCATCAATAATCTCTTTTCTTTTTGTAAAGTGAATTTTGACCGATCATTTACGTCACAAATCATCCTTTAAAGGGATTGAAAGTTAATAAGTAAAACCAAGGTGAATTCAGCATGTAATTGAGTTTTTATCCATAAAAGTCGCTTGAATCCATTCAAGATCCAATGCCTTAACGGTCTCTTTTATTTTTGTTGGTTAAAAAGAACCTTTCAAAAGTTTAAAATCAACTCAACACACAACTTTCTTGCTTTTAAGAACTACGTAGGTCTGAATTCCTCATCGCACCTGAGGATATGTAGGAGCAAGGACAATACCTTTGTTGACCCCAAAAAATAAATAATATTGAAGTCACATTCTTGCACACTCGATTAAAGGTTGTCGTCCCTTGTGATGGATTTGTGGGGTGCTAATACCTTCCCCTCACGTAAACAACTCCCGAACCCTTATTTTTGAAATTCGCAAACCCCTTTTTGGTTTTTCTAACATTTTTCTCGAATAAACGTTGGTGGCTACTCCCACGCATTCTCCTTTTTGGGAAGATGCACCTTTTATCTCCCCTCACCCTCCCGTCGAAGGGTAGGTTGCGACATGGGGAAACTCAAGCACTAATCCAAGAGAACCAACTCTAGCTCCCTAAAGCAGTTACTGAAAACTCTATTTCTCTTGATAACCTTGTTTTGTAGTAGGTTATGATGCAAGGCCAACCATCTCCTAACGAAACTAATTCATTAATAATCAACACAGGTAATGAGATTGCTCTTACCGTTGATTTTGCTAACTCATTGGAATTGTGGTATGTCACAATTCGACAAGAGTTTACATTGATATCTAAGTTTTGGGTGAATGAAGTGGAGGAAGAACCTGAAAGTTCAAAGGTGAATCTGGACCCCCCATTCATTCTTGTTTCATCCAAAGGCCGGAAAAAGAAAGCAAAGGCCAAGACAAACATAACCTTTGGAATTTGTATTGCTTGAAATTGTTCCAAAGGCTAGTGCTAGAGTAGTTTGTTGAACCCATGTTGGATTTATCTATTTTCCTCTCTTTTGGAAATGTTGTTTTTCTTCTTCTTTTTAAGCTTTGCTATCCAAAAAGCTTCTTACTCCTTGGAGATTTAGATCTTGATGGTAGCTTTTTTTTTTGTTGCTTTCTTTTCCCTTTGTTTATTCGATTTGACATGCCTTTCCATCTTATTGAATAAGAAAATTTTAGGACTTAAGTATTACATTATAAGTTTTTTATTCTATTCAAATATAAGGCTTATAAAATAAGAACAAGAAGCTTAATAGTTTTTAATCCATCGATCAAATTGCATCATCTAATGGATTAGTATTTTGGATTGAGTTCTTCTCTAATACTTAAATTATAATGCAGTGGAAGAAGAAAAATTAAATATTTTATTTTTATGTTAGCATTTTTTTGTAATTATATTATTGGTATGGAATATTAATTAGTTGAAACCCAAAATCTTATTTAAGAAGATCGAATCTAGTATCATTAGGACCAATGACTTTTTGGTGTTTTTTTTATGATACTATAAGAAAATGAAAAATGATTTAGTCAAAAATAAAGAAAAAGAAAAATGATATATGTAACAATTGAAATTATATTTTAACGCTTGAAATTTATTATCCTATCATAAATTGAGGAGAAAAGTACATCCTACCTTATTTTAAATTTCTAACCCCTCCTTTTTCTTCCTTAACCCCTACCTGACACCCCTTTTCCCCTTCTTCCTTCTTGAGTTCCTTCTTCTCCTTCCCCATTCCTCACCAACTCCAACAAATCCTTTCCTTCTCCTTCCCCAACCTACTCCTCCTCCTCAACCTTTCTCTTCTCACTTTGTCGCGTAATCCATCCATTCCCTAATCTTCTGGTAATTTTTTTTCTAGGTTATGGTTGGCAAAAAAAATTGTTATTTCATTATTTTCATTGGGTTTTGAAGTACACAAAACAGAATCACAATTCTCTTGTAGGTTTTGCCAAAAATCACAACAGAATCGTGATTCCATTGTGTATTATGGCAAAACACAAAACAAAAAACAAAATCATGATTCTGTTTTGGTTATTAAAGTTTTTTTTATTTTGTTATTATTTTTAATAATTATTTTTTTTGTTATTTTTTATTAACAATTTAATTATTTTTCCTTTAATTTCATATGGCTTGGACCAAACATGCTTCATATGTGGCTGGACGTGATCCCTCTTATAAGGGCCCAAGCCCCTCACATGAAGGGGATGATGATGGAGAGAGGCATCAAAGGCTGACTGTGTCAGCACATTACTGACAACATTTGTCAGCAGAGCCATAGCCAGAGGCACATGCATCTGACATGATCATTGGACTTCCATTTGGAGGAGGTTGAGTTGATTTGTCATTGATATGATCTTACAAGGATCACTATGTTGGTCATGTATGGATCCGACAATTATGGCCAGAGATGAAGTTGGTCAGCCACGGTAGTTAGGTTTTACCACTTCTCATTGATCCAACGATAGGGACTTATGTGTTATGGTCAGGGTTATTAGCCCTAGTTATGGAACGAAACACTTCGTAAACAAGGGCTTCGTGAATGCCCTTATGGAGAGGTGGCACTAGGAGACCTCGTTCTTCCACCTGTCAGTCAAAGAGATGACCATCACTTTGGATGATATGTCATGTCTCTTGCACTCTGCTTGTGATAGGGATGCCCATTGATCATATCCCCTCCACATTTACTAGAGCGACCATGAAGATTCTGCTCATGACTCGCCTTGGAATTTCAATAGAGGAAAAGGCTATAGCAACAACCACCGTGGGTGCCAGGGTTAGGTTGTCGTGGCTAGTAGACCTATATTACCGGTATCCAATTAGGATTGTACGTATGAGCTTCCATAACTTATCTTTTGCACTTGGTCGACATTACAATATTTGTCGACAAGTCCTTGACTCACATCTATGTCGCCTACCTCCTTTACGTCAACAACCTGGATGATTGTCATTGGTATGCCTAGGAGTCACTGCACTGGATGATCATTTGTATTTTTATTTTCTTTATTATTGTGATTAATTTGTTTGACAATGGTTTTTTACAATCTTGGCGTATGCACATCTGCCAATTGTTGGCTATTTCAAGCTTGGGGCAGGTACTCTGGATGACATGGTAGCTAGTAAATGAAAGCCAACACAAGGCACTGGGTAGGCTCATCTGCTCAGGGAGAAGTTGGATGGCCTCTAGATAAATATTGTTGTCTAATGTCTTTACGAGTGCCATAGAGGTGTTAGGCCTTTCCCCCAATAGGCCTTTTTCTCTGGCTTCATCAAGTGCGAGACAAACGTATGGCCTTATCTTCCAGAGAGGGTGCTAAGGTAGTTTGGTCATGTTCAGTGCATCCCACACCATCCACCATAATGTCTCACCATATGCAGCTTCTAATGCGGTGTGGGCGGAGTGGCAACAACATGTCATTTCGTTGGGTGATGTTGTGTCATCTATGGGTCCTTGGGCTTGCACCCCTGACTATCTGCTTTGGTTTTATTGTATTTCCCACCCCTATGCCATTCTGCTAGAGGAGGGAGAGCCACCACGTCCTCTCGTACATTTATTGCCCATCCCAGTGCAGTTCTTGCCTGAGCAACCATTGATAGAGTATGTACCAGATGGAGACTACTCTTGCCAAGTAAATCAAAATGGATTTTGTTAATTTTCCCCCTAAATTGTCACTTTAAAAATAGTTACTAATTGAAATTGTTCATGCAGGATCGGTTCCAAATGATGTCAGGCTCCATGCATAACTTGTTGGACCTCAGAGTTGTGCCATAGGGCATGAGTCATCATCAAACCATACATTAAGCCCTACAGTTTCTACATGAGGGCTTCAAAGATGGGTGTAGCTTAGAGAGGCAAAGGAAGAGGGCTGCCAAGGATATTGGCAAAGGTGGCAAGAAGAGGGGTAAGTGCGGATGATTATTTAATTATTATTATCATTATTATTATTTATATAGTTTTTTTTATTGTTTTGGCATACATTTTTTTAGTTGATGGTGTGTTTCATTTACTTATTTTTTGTGTTTGTCGACTATTTAAACAACACGCGCCTAATAGTAACAAAATTCTTCAATTGATTCATAAAACAAATATATGGATAAACAACAACTACATAAGCACTAATAATATAGAGTTTTTTTGAAAATAAAAAAAACAAACAACGTATGATTTTGATAAAGTAAAAATATGACTCTACAGATTTAACATGCATCAGAGCAATAATCTCATAAAAAAATCTTGGTTTCATTGGGTTGCACAGTAGGGCAAGGATTTCATCTAGAAATCGATAAAAATTTACATTCAACTTAATCAAACCTTTGCTACTAAATTCCGAAAAGATGAATTTTTTTCCTACATTATCGTCACATTTAAGCTTCATACACTTGTATTCAACAAAACCATCACCAATGTAAATTGGTTAACGGTAAAAAAGATAAAGTAAAAATCTACAACCTCTGATAGCATCAATAATTGTTTTCCTTAAGGCATCAAGCAACATGTGGTCACTTATTGTGATGACTTGAGGACTACTAGGATATTCAAACAACATCCCTTCATATGATGGAATCATACCACTATTGCAATACACACAAACAAATACATTCTCCATGTTTTAAGAAATATGGTGAATATCTAATAAAAGTGTTGAGTTGCGTCAAATCTCTACTGCTATTTATATTAGATGATCTAATGTTCTCTTGTAACACATATCATATCAATAATTGGGATGACATAAAAAACATAAATGGTTTAGATTGTGTTTATATTTAATATGGTTGTTATGTGTATAAGTAAAAACAATTGTTCACTAAAGACGTCTTGGAAAAAGTGGTGTTCAGTTAATACGTATTAGAAAAAAGCAATCTCAATCTTAGTCAATAAATGGACGATAAATGCAGTGTTGTAGTGTTCAATAAAAAAACACATTTAAGCTTCACACAAATGTGTTTTTTTCTTCTTCTTTTTTAAAAAAACACCACAACGGAATCAAGATACTGTTGTGGATATTTTTTATCCCAACTATTGCAGATAATTTTTGTTTATCACAACAAAATCATGATTCTGTTATGATGAAAAAATTATTCACAATGAAATTGTGATTCTATTTTGTTAGGAGGAGTGTTGTAAAAGATAACGATGGAATTATGATTTCGTTGTTATATTTGGAGTGACAAAAAGAACAACCAAATCTTGATTTTGTTGTGTATGAATATAACAAAATCCCAATTGTGTTGTGTATAGGGGGAAAAATTTGTTCGTAATGAAATCACGATTCCTTTGTGTGTTTTGTGTAACGAAATCATAATTTCATTGTGTATTTGGTACAACGGAATCTTGATTCCATAGGGAAAGTGTTTTTGGAGTAAAAAGTCTCAGTTCCTTGGTAGGGGCCAATAACAATTATCATGAGACCAATAATAATTCCCTTAATTTTAATACATATATTTTTGTAATTGGAGGGGCTGAAAAGCCTAATTAATATAATTTTTTACATTTTAATTTTTGGCTATTGCTATTTATACATCCATATTTTCTAAGTACACGTCTATATTCTTTTTCTACCATTTTTCTTAAAGAAGTACACTCCTTTTGTTTTCCAAAATTATATTTTCGGAATTATGATTCGTAGTTCCAAAGATATACTTCTAATATGTATATTTTTTAAATAAAATATCACTTAAAAATTAAGGTGGTTGAGGAGAAAAAAGAAGATGATAAATGCTTATTTTATACTTATGTTTGTTAGTCTTATTTTCCTTTAATCACTAGTATTCTTTAAATCCTATCTAAAATCTTATTTTCATCTTATCTTTATTATTCTTTAAACTCTAATTTCACCATATATTCATTAGATAATACTTTATTTTAAAAATAAAATTAATTATATAAATTTAATGATGAAAAAAATTAATTCAAAAATACAAATTCTTTTAATAATTAAAATATTTATCATGAAGATAATTTAAACTTATGATAATACATATCATTGAAAAAAAAATACATACATTGACATTGAGCAATAGAAATTTAATTTCATCATTATTCTAATTGAAACGTTTCCAAGTATGGTCCTCTAAGTTTGGTTGAAGTTGTTGATGAACTATTCTTATGTACATATAACGTCTTGTTTATAGGTACGCAACAAATTTGGGATGAACATCACAAGAAACATCAATGTTTGAAATCTCTTCATAAATATCATTGTAATCAACATCAACGTTACCATTATACATATCTCATTCGTCTTTAATAATCATGTTGAGCAATATAATGCATGTCAATATTATGTTCTTTACGGTACCTCCTGTTTGTCAATTACTCGATGGACCACATAGTATTGCAAATCAAGATTTGAGCATATCAAATGCTTTCTCCACATCCTTTCTTGTCCCTTCTTGACATTTTGCATATAACTTTCATTTTTCTTCTTGTGACATTGGGATGGTCTTCACAAATGTAATCAAGATAAATGCCACAAATTGATATAAGTTTGTCAATTAAATTGATTTGGATTCATCACGTAAGTAGTGACATAAATAAACAAGAGAATGAGAAAGAAACAAGAATGAAAATGGTGTGAAAAAAAATTGTTCCACAATGACTAAATTTATAGGAGAAAAAAAAGTCTATTTTTATTAATTTTTGCTACTATATGTGTAGGAAACGATAAAAGATACAACTACATTGTAGCACACAGATGAAAATTTCTCCACTACTGTAATGGTTGGATTTCAAAAGAAAAAAAAAACTATTCCCTTCTCATTTCCCACTTTCCCATGCCTCTCTATTTCAACTTCTCCCTAACAACAACTCCTCCCTCTCCATTTCACTTACCAACACACATCGCTACTACCCTCCAACCCCCACCCTCCTTCTATTGCGCCACCCTCATCTTCCCTGTGTCACGTCCCCCTCCTCCCTCCTATTTGCTCCGTTATGTTGCGACTGTGCCACCTTCACCCTCCTAGTATGATGCTTCTCTCTTCCCCCTTCTTTGCTCCGCTATGTTGCGACCGCACCACCCTCACCCTCCTAGAATTGTGTCCTTATCCTCCCTCATCTCTTCTCTGCCATGCCACTGCTAAAACCATCCTCTCCTCCCACTACCGTGAACCTCTCCTCCCTCCCCTCTTCTTCGTCATGCTACCACTGCCATCTCCTCACTCCGCCGCACCCCCTCTCCACTTCCCTTCTTCTCCGTCACGCCACCCTCATACTTCTTTAGATCTATAATTTTGGTTTTTAATTTTTTTCTCATTTTTATTGTTCTTCATTTTTGGGATTGTCATTGATTGTGTATTCTTGTTGTTGTTGAATTTTATTGTTGATTTGTGAGATTGTTTTTGTTTGTGTTCTTCTTCTTTTTCATTCAATTTTTTTTCCTAATTTTTGCTGCTTCTCATGGAGGCAAATTTCCCAGTTTGGGGTTCATTTAGAAACTATTTCCCGAAATAAGGTCTTTTTCAAAGTTTTTCCTAGGGGGTGCTGTTTTTGCACGTACCCAGCATGCAAGTCGCAAGTGGGAGTGGCGACTTCGTGCATGAGTGACATGTGGCAAGCGCTGGGGGACGTGCCAAGCTCGTTGGCGATTTCAGGCTGCCACAGTGGAAGCGCCAGGCTGATTGGCGATTTGAGCCTGCTATGTCACGTCCCGTCGGAGCAGTGCAGCAGGCTAGGAGCAGTGCAGTCTGCAGGAGCAGCAGAAATTGCAAATGCCATTGGCGATTTGCGTTGGTTTGAAATCGCAAAGGCCATTGGCGATTTGTGTGCTTCTTCGTTTAAAAGCTGGGTCATGGCATTCATTCCTTGCCTGCATTCCTTGCTTTCGAGTTTGCTTGTGTTAACCAAGAGAGTGAAATTCTTGTGTCGAGAGAGAGCTAATTGCTTGCTGCTGTTGGTGTTCTTCCATTTTCTTAAAAACTTGTAAGTTATATATTGAATATTTTGTATGTTTTTATTTATGTAAATGTTTATATTCTGATAATGGAATGGTTTTAGGTACTGTAAGCTAATAATTTTCTATAGTTTAGTTTCAATTCTTAATGTTATATGGTAGATTAGATTTAATTTAAATTTTTTATATGGTAAATTAGGTTTAGTTGAAATTTTTTATATAATAGATTAGGAATAGTTTTAGGTACCATAACTTATTAATTTTAGATTAGCTTTAGTTTAAATTTTGTATATAGTAGATTACATTTAGTTTAAATATTTGATATCATAGATTAGGAATAATTTTATGTACTGTAAATTATTAATTTTAAATTAGGTCAGAATTAAATTTTTTATATAATAGATTAGGAATAATTTTAGGTACCGTAACTTATTAATTTTAGATTAGCTTTAGTTTAAATTTTGTATATGGTAGATTACATTTAGTTTAAATATTTGATATCATAGATTAGGAATAATTTTATGTACTGTAAATTATTAATTTAAAATTAGGTCTGAATTAAATTTTTTATATAATAGATTAGAAATAAATTTAGGTACCGTAACTTATTAATTTTAGATTAGCTTTAGTTTAAATTTTGTATATGGTAGATTACAGTTAGTTTAAATATTTGATATCATAGATTAAGAATAATTTTATGTACTGTAAATTATTAATTTAAAATTAGGTATGAATTAAATTTTTTATATTACGTTAGTTTTAGTTATTATTAGTTTCATATGTTATGTTTAAATTAGAATAATTTTACATATTTTAAATTATTGATTTTGTATGTTAAATTATTTTACTCGTAATTATTTGAAGTCATTAATTTTTTATATACATTATTTTAATTTTTAGTCGAAAATATAAATATTATGTTATATATTTAAATTTATATTTGTATGTAATTTAATTTATTTGTAGAATATATATGAATTAGGTTATTTGTAGAATTTATATTTGTATGTAATTTAATTTATTTGTAGAATATATATATAATTTTTTATTTATGTAAAGTTGTGTTTAGATGTGATTTAATTTATTTGTAAAATATATTTAAATTTCCGTTATTGTATATTATATTTTGTTATTGAAAAATGTAATTTCTGAAAAATATAATTTGTTATTTATTTTAAGTTGTGTTTGCATGTATTTGAAATTATTTGGAGAGTATATTTAAGTTATATTATTCATATAATATATTTAGTTATTAAAATATATATTTTTTGTTATTGATTTCACTCCATTTGTTTTATATATTTAATTAATTTTTTGTAAATATACTTAATTTGTGTATGTATAATTAATGTATAAATTTTATCGTCAATTAATTGTATTATATTTTATTTTGTAGGATCAATGGCATCTTCGTCATCATGCTCATCAAATATACAAACTAGGTCTGGTCCAATTGATGGTGACGTTTTGTGGATGCAACCAAAGCATGTTTCAGAACATGTTTGGAATGGGGAACCAGACAGAAAATTACACATCAGACGAGTTGTCCCGACGTATCAAGGTGAAGAACAAATACCAGAGGAAATTGTTCCTCTACTTCAGCAATCTGGGTTTTATTGGATAATGAAGATGAGATACCTAAAGATAAATGCGGCCTTAATTAGTGCGTTCATGGAAAGATGGAGGCCCGAAACACACACGTGTCACTTGAGATGCGGAAAGGCTACCATTACTCTTCAAGATGTGTCAGTTTTATTAGGTCTTCATACTGAATGGACACCATTAATTGGTTCAACAAATCTTGATTAGGCCGATTTATGTGAAGAATTATTAGGAGTTAGACCACAGGAAGGCGAACTTGAAGGCAGTGTGGTAAAATTAAGTTGGCTGGCTCACCATTTTTCTCACATAAATATTCATGATGGTAACGTTGAACAATTACAAAGGTTTACCCGTGCATGGATCATTCGATTCATAGGAGGTGTCCTCTTTGTTAACAAAAGCAGTAGCAGAGTTTCCTTAAGGTACCTACAATTTTTATGTGACTTTGAACAGTGCAACACGTATGCTTGGGGACCTGTCGTGCTTGCGTATTTATATAGAGAGATGTGCAGCGCCACCGATTACAAAGTTAAATCAATCGGAGGTATGTGCATCTTAATCCAAATGTGGGCATGCGAACGATGCACGACTTTGGCTCCAAAGAGGACGCCTCCCGTAATAGAAAATAAACCACTCGGACACAGGTTTGTCGTTTAAAAAATTAGATTTGAATTGAAAATAATTAATGATGGAATGTGTTGACAATGATGATTTCATTTTTATTGTAGGTGGCTGCGACGTGGAAATAAGCATACTGGCAATGATGATCTTAGAGTTTTCCGTCGCAAATTGGATCTCATGAAACGACATGAGGTAAGAAGATTGTAATGTATTGTTTAAATGAAATGTTAATATGTTATGTTTGACTGAAAATTGACAAGTGTGTTGTTATATGCAGTTTGTCTGGGAGCCATACACAACAACTGTGATGGCAGCGTTGCCTCCAATTTGTGTGGTTGGAAGTGTAGCCTGGTTCGCGGTGGTGCCACTGATTTTTTTCCATGTTGTTGAGTGGCACTAACCCGATAGAGTTTTACGACAATTTGGATTGCAACAACCTATTCCCGGGTGTCCTTCGCAACCGCAGAATCTCCATGGCATAACGCTCAAAGGCAAACAAGATGAGAATTGGTTCCACCTGTTGGCCCCAATGATTAGTCATTGGAACAATCGAGATGAGTTTAGGGTCGACGTTTATCCTCGACAGGAGGGCCTACTGGGTTTTAACTCCGACTACATGGTCTGGTACAGGCGTAAAACAAAGATGTTTGTCGACCCAAACAATGCAAACACAACTACATTGGTATTTATCTATTTTTCAATGTTTAACTTCAAATTATTTTGTTAAGCATGAGCATTAATTTCTTGATGCTAAAAATTGCAGGGTGAAGTTGTGGAGACTTTACAGTATATGGTGTCACCACAAGGGAGGAACACATGGACAATTGATGATCTCGTGCCTTACGTGGAAAAGTTAGCGATTATATCCGAAGAGCAAGAGAGAATCACTGAGCCAGTGTCACATGGTCCAGCATCAGAGTGTGAATTCCCAGCACAAGAGTTTCACATTCTTTAGTCAAGTGTTGAAACTCGGGGCATAGGCAGACGAAGGGAGCCTGTTGAAGCGGAAGAATATTTCCAACAAATGATGGAGCGTGGTCATGGAATGTATTACACGCCAACAACATTTTCCCAATATCCTTCACAGATGTATCAGTATCCTTTTGAAGGTCATCACACTGATACTTCTGCGAGCGAACATTCGTACGGTGGTGTTGCGGAAACACAACCTCATTTTTCATGGCCCACTATGACTCTTTCACAGCAACACGATGCCCCAATGGCAACACCTAACGCCCCATTTGCTCCGCAATGGAATGTACCCAAAGCAATACCTGATATGGGCGACTTATTAGGTGTTGATTTGCGTCAGGAGTTTTCTACTGAGGCTGAGCAAGTAGAAGCGGGGAGACAACGCGGCAGAAGAAATCCTGATCGTCAAGCGAAGATGGGATCGACCATGTGGCACATCCTCACGACATCACGGACACCATAATGAATGATTTTGATGTCTCTGTGTAAATTTGTTGTTGTATGTATGACATTTGATTTTGACAATTAATCTATCGCATCTCATTTATTATGTCTTACTAACGTATATAGTTTATGTGGCGCATCAAACTATAATAATAAAGAAAGTTTAAAAATAAAAATAAAGTAGACAAACGAAAAATAAGTAGTTTTAGTAACTAAAGCCGAACACCAACGCCATATGTGCAGATACTCCACATTGACTAAGTCCATAGTTCATCGTTGTAGATAGTTCTCCTTTAGTATCAATTTGAATACCCTTAACTACAGCATTGGACTCCCCACTTTCACTCAACCTAGGTTTAGGGTTGAGGGGTTATGGTGTAGGGTTTATCGGTTTAGGGTTTGATGGGTAGGGTTTAAGGCTTAGGGTTAGGGTTAGGGGTTTAGGGTTTAGGATTTAGGGGTTTGGGTTTAGGGTTTAGTGTTTATGGTTTAGGGTTAGGGATTAGGGTTTAAGGCTTAGGATTTTGGATTAAGGGTTAGGGGTTAGGTTTATGGCTTAGGGTTTAGGGTTTTTGATTAGTCTTAGGGCTTAGGGTTTAAGGCTTAGGGTTTTGGAGTATGGGTTAGGGTTAGGGCTTAGGGTTTAGGGTTTAAGGCTTATGGGTTTTGATTAGGGGTTAGGGGTTAGGTTTAGGGCTTAGGGTTTAGGGTTTAGGGCTCAGGGGTTAGGTTTAGGGCTTAGGGTTTAGGATTAGGATTTAGGGTTAGGGTTTAGGGTTATGTTTTTAACTAACGAATTCATTGAACCCCACAAATAACTAATGTACACAAACCAAAATAAGTAATGTTTTTAACTAACGAATTTATTCATCCCCACAAATTCAATACATTGAAGAGAACTTAAAAAAATACAAGTCACTCGACTAACATACATAAATCAATGATTTGAACAACTCCCACGCTCAGATTGCATTGGACAACAACGCT
This sequence comes from Glycine max, assembly GCF_000004515.6. NCBI lineage: Eukaryota > Viridiplantae > Streptophyta > Magnoliopsida > Fabales > Fabaceae > Glycine > Glycine max. Next base: position 49,494,541 of record NC_038254.2, on the reverse strand, counting down.
TGTTATGCCCTTCGGCTCCACATCTACTGCATTTTTGTCGGTGCTCAGATGGTTCGACCCAATCCATCTGATTCCTTATCCTTGTTGATTTTGGCTGACCTTTCGCACGAATTGTAGTTGGGTCAGGGATAAGTGTCCATGCGTCATTAGAAGGAGGAATAGCCGCTTCATTCCCAAGAGGCCACCAATGTGCGGAGTAAGCTTTTAAGATGTGTTCATTTGTGTAAACAACATCTATATATTGGTAGTAGTTCAGGCTCACGTAACCACAAGCTGCAACAATATGTGAACATGGATAGTGAAGCGCATAATACCTTCCGCATTTGACAATAATGACCATTCAAGTTAACTGCCCACCACGTTGCATAATAAGATTGAAGGTCTCCTCTAATTCAAACCTTGTGGAGTGGATGTCATACATGCGAACGATGTGCGAACAAGCTTGTTCTTGATTTTTTCTAAGTTCTTTAACAAGCTTTGAACAATATACTTGTCCTTCATTTAACTGTCTTTGGGCTTGGGGGTCACGCTCAACAAAGTACTTTCAACACCTACTGTACATTGATTTGACCAATGTTGTTATGGGAATGTTGCGACAATCCTTCAAAACCTTATTGATACATTCTGAGAGGTTGGTTGTCATGTGGCCATATCGACGTCCTTCTCTATCATAAGCCATAGTCCATTTTTCCTTTGAAATGTGATCAATCCATGTTGCTATGGCTGGACTCACTTGACGAAATTTTTCTAAATTTTGATAAAAAATGTGCTTGCAAGGAGTGTAGGCTACATAAAATTAGTTATCAATAACAATTTTAAGTATATATGAAACTTAAATAAACGTGACCATCAAATATGAAATCTTACCCAATTTCTTCAACATTTCTTTTTGTTTGGCATTATTGAATTTCCGATTGAAGTTGCTTGCTATGTGTCGCACGCAGTAGACATGATAACTGTGGGGAGGTTGCCAACCAAGTGCTTCATTAGCGACAGCGGACTTTATACTCGCGTGTCGATCAGATATCAGACAAATACAATTTTTATTTGAGACGTGTTCACGCAAGTGTGCCAAAAACCATGACCACGCTGTCAACGTCTCACCTTCGACCACCGTGAATGCTAGAGGAAGGACACCACCATTTCCATCTTGTGATATGGCCATTAAGAGGGTCTCACGGTATTTGCCATACAAATGTGTGCCGTCAACTTGTATGATTCTCTTACAGTACTTGAAAGCCTCTTTACATTGGCCAAAAGTCCAAAAAACTCTATGAAACTGACGGTGTTCGCGACTAACCATATTCCTAACGATAAAATCGTCATGTAGTATTTGAAAATATGATACAGGAGAATGATTTTGCATGTGTGTTAGCCACGACGAAAGTTTCACATATGACTCATTCCAATCGCCATATTCAATTGCAATGGCTTTCTGTTTCACCAACCAAGCTTTTTTGTACGACACCTTGTACGCAAATTCACTGTTAATCCTCTCTTGAATCAAAGAAACTTTTATTGATGGATCTTCTCTGATCATGCCTGTCAATAACATAACAAAATTTAAATGACAATTAACAAAAAATTAACATAATATGAACATAAAATATGTACCTACTACACAAGTGGCAATTAAATCTGAATCAAGTTTCTCGTGATCTTGTGTCATGATCATATTCAGACATGTGTGTGGTCCACCCCATTGTGTGACTTTCCACGTATATGTTTTTTTAGATAAAATTGCCCTCATATAGAAAGGGCAAGGACACTCTGCACTTTTATTCAAGCAACAAACCACATACTTGTTCGATTTGCTTTCAACAACTTTGAAACTTTGATGCACCTTCATAACATATTGTTTGACTGCATTTTTGACCGCATCTTTACTATCAAATTCCATGCCAACATATAATTCTTGGCCAACATTAAAGGTCGACGACATCTCCAAACCGTAAATGTCCTCCTCATCAGGATAACTCCAGTTGATATTGTTATAATGCAAAGCATCATTCCAAAATGGATTTTCAATTCGTTGTGCACCTAACAGTTCAAAATAAAAATTCAAATCATACTTATTTAGAATTAAATACAATTGTCATCAAATAATAAATGTATTGTCTAATTTTTTTATACAACAAATTATACCTTCTGCTGGGTGAACAATTCTTACTGGTTGAATCATGTCGGTGACTTCATCGTCTGTATCAGATATACCGTCAACACTGTCATCTTCGTCTAAAGACTCTTCAACGTATGAGTTAGACACAAGATAATCATCATCATCATCATCTTCGTCAACATGTAAATTGCTCATATTTGTTGGCAGTTGTGTCTCATCATTAGATAAATAATTTCCACATGATGTAAGCGAATTTGCAGAATGAAACATTGAACCACTAGCCACATCCTTTTCTATGTACAATTCCAGAATTGACATTTATTCTTGTTGTTTAAAACTTTCCAGCATCGTTTCAACGTCTTCCTCATCACAAATTTGCAAGGCAATATATTTTCCTGACACTAAAAATCTACAACTGATAGCATAAATAATTTCATTATTTTGTAACTTTACCTTATCTCCAAGTTTTTTCTTCAAAGCATTGAAACTAATTCCACGTTTAATCTGAATCGCTTTTTTACTACCTTCAAATATTACACCATCATTATCTTCATATACCCTTTCATTGAAATACAACACTGTTATAATTGAATTCATCGTGTACCTACAAAAACAATATTTTAACATGTCAAATAAATTATAAAATGGGTATCACAAAAAGTCATTGCTGGAACTTCAAAATAAAACTTTATTTAAAAAAAAAATTTAACTTCAAATCAATTTCACATTAACACACTTTAAAAACATTAACGATTTCAATGTAGTAATTTTAAACTAATCAACATGTAATCAAAATTATTAACTTTAAATAAATTTCACATCAACACACTTAAATAACACGAACGATTTTATAAAACTTTAAATCCAAACTAATAAAATATAATCACAAAAGGTCCCTTTATTTGAACTTCACATTCAATTTTTCTTTTAAAAAAATTTAATTAACTTCAAATTAATTTCATAGGACACACTTAAAAAAATGAATAATTTCAAGATAGTAATTTTAAAGACAAAATGAAAATAGGTAATTACAAAATTACTACAAATATATTAAAATAAATATGATACCAAAAGCAACAAAGCATCATCAAATAATACTTTCAACTTGAACGCTTATAAATTTTTAACACACCAACAAATGAACCTAATCTAATTAAAAAAATACTAAAACTTCATATTAAAATAAATTTTGTACTCAAAATACTTCAAATAAATATGATCTACAAATTTTTTTAAATGAAAGTTCAAACGTTCATCAATTATTAACACACTAATAAATCATCAACACCAACCTAATCTAATTAAAAAAATACTACAAATTTCATATTCAAAATATTTTATTTTCACTGATAAAATTTTCTTCGAATAAACATTATTACATAATTTTTCTTTTATTTTACACATTTAAACACACACTAACAAGTCTATGGAAAGTCTATGAAATATAAAATCTACTTTAAAAAAATATTTCATACCACAAAATTTTTTTGATTGCCAAAGCTAACAAAAGAAAAGAAGTTGCAGAGGTAAACTGAAGCATTGAAAAAATGCTGAAAGGGGAGGGGTATTTAAACACCCTAAAACGCCAAAGGGAGTGGCGTTTTAAACCGCCTAAAACGCCAAAGGGAGTGACGTTTTCTTACTTATCCTAAATCGCCAAAGGGAGTAGCGCTACACTGCCATCTGAAAAAGTTGAAACCTGCCTGAAAAGCTGACCCTAGGCTGGTGGCGCCAACAGGACTGGCGCTTCCACTGTGGCAGCTTGAAATCGCCAACGAGCTTGGCACGTCCCCCAACGCTTGCCACGTGTAGCTCATACACGAAGTCGCCACTCCCACTTACGACTTGCATGCTGGGTACGTACAAAAATAGCACCCCCTGAAAAAATGTTTTAAAAGGACACCATTTTGAAAATTAGTTTGTAAATGAATCCCAAACTGTGAAATTTATTACCTCTCATGAACCATCATATTTTTTTCTCGATTTGCGTGCTAATCTTCTAGTGTTATTCTACAAGAACAACCTTACCATACTAAAGATCAAGTCTTTCTTTCTAATAACAAATCTTAACAAGATTAATTCTTACATTTAAGATCAAGGTGTAAAAACACTTATTGGAATTACTCTTACTACTTATTTCTTAATTTGACCGATCACAAATACTAACATACATCTAAGTTTTTATTTTATTTTAACTTTTTTTATATCACCTATTATAACTATTATTTTATTTATTATTATTATTATCTCTGTTTACGTCAGATGAGTAGATATCACTATTCTCCGGTTCATGAGACCAATCCCATCTCCCCGTACGCCTTACCCATACCCTGCTACCTCTCCTTTTATTGGGACTAAGCGTGACAACAAGTTTAGCAGATATTTAGATTCAAATCGATGAATATTAGTAATAGATTTAGGTTGGATCAGTTTTTTAAAAAATGGTAATCCAAACAGAATGAACAAAAAATATAAATAATAATATCGATAATACATTTTCTTTTATTTGATTAAAAATTTAAAATGAAAAAAAAGAAAAAATAAATTTTAAACATTCTTTTGTGGAGGTCCTTTCTAAATCTTTGGGCATAAACCAAAAGGAAATAAATAAAAAAAGAAAATAAATTTTAAACATTCTTTTATGGAGGTTCTTTCTAAATCTTTTGGGCATAAACCAAAAGGGGTTCATGTTTTTGCACTACACGAACCATTTTGTTCTGCTCTTTCCTTTGGACTATTTGTTCAGCCTTTCAGTCCTGGAGACCCTGTGCTACTCAGTGCATCTCTCCCATCATCAGTGCATATCTCTGTTAATAGTTCACTTTGCGTACGTATGACAGAAAAGGTATGTAGGCTTCCAAAATGCACAGTGCACACACTCTTTTTCCTTCTTTTTTTTCTTTCTTTTTTGTATTTTCTTCCCAGTTGTTGATAATAACCACAACACAATGAAAGATTTTTACTTGGTTTTAAAATTTACATGTAGTTCTAGAGTTTTGAGATAAATCCCATTTTTATGAATTATGGATTTTTGAACTGGTTTGTTCTACTCTTATTCTCATTTCGTAGTCCCCACTCGTACGTTATTGGTCGGTGTATTATGACGAAAATTGACTTTTTTACTGTTTTTTTTGAGTTATTTCAATCCACTGTCTTAATATTTAATTTTATGATTCAATTTAAAATTGTATGATTTTCAAAAAATAACATTGAGATAAATAAAAAAAAAATAACAGAGAAATCAGGTCTATGATAACGCTTTGATTCCATGTCTCAATGGTAAATGGTAAAGTTTCAAAACATGAGAGTTTGTAGTCTTAAACTATAACTCTTCCAGTTTTGTTAATTTGGTTGTTTGATGGTTCTCGTGAATTGGAATTCTGGAATGTCATTGTGATTTCTTCCTTTGTCAGTTTTCATTGTGGCATTGGCATTTTAAGCAAAAAAAGAAAAAAAAAAGAAAAGAGAAAATCTTTTATTAATTTTGTTCAGAAGAATTGAATGTCATGCTGCATTCAACTTTTACGAAGACATTTGTGTCCAGTCAAGAAAAATAAAAAAATGATGACATTTGTGTGAAAATCTTTTACGATGACTTTTCATCTTCTCGCTGGTAAAATTACTTAATCATATTATTTTATAATCATGTTTTAGGTAAAATTACCTAATCATATAATATGAATTTATCTGTGTATGTGTTATAGTCAATTATTTAAGTATAATTTTATTTATTTAGAAAATTTAGGAAAATTATTTGACATTTATTTTATTTTGGACTCTATATTTTTCTTCTAAAAAAACTATTGAAATCAATATTAATTTTACGTTTAATGAATAAATTTATGATTGATATATAAAAAGTCTTTTTTGATAAAAATGTTAATGATAAAATCGCACAGTTACCTGCTCTAATAACAATTCCAAATCGAAATAGTGATAATACTACGCTTTCTTATGTTTGACTAAGGCGACGTTTGTTTGGTGGATAATTTTTTTAAGTCCTGAAACATTTTTTTTATGTGAATATAACATTGGTGGAAATATTTTTTATATATATATTTTTTATATTTTTAGGATAATTTAGTTGAGTTATTTTTTCCTAGAAATGTATTATAATAATTAAAATATTCTTAGTATCAAATATATATTTTTAACTTAAAAGTTGATACCATGTTATAAGATCTTGTTATATTTATATGTATAAAAAAGTAGATTAAGAAAAATTCGTTATCTATGATCTAGGATAAAAAAAACAAGATTTCTTTTTACCATGGAACTAATGTGCAAAAACCTCATAATTTCTATGTTTGTATAATGCTAAACAAGTTTCCTTTCTAACAATATATACTTACATTGCATTACATTTAATTTTAAAATAAATTTAAAAAGGATATACTGTGAAAAGGTAATTAATTAAATATTAAGTTGTTATTTTTAAAATTTCATTTCATTTACTATCATGTTATTTTTTTTAAAATATTTTAAAATGTCTCTTATTATTGGTTTTGGTTCAATTGTTTAGTTCTGTCCCATATGTTCTATTATTTATTTTTAAGCAAATAATCATATACATAATTCGTATTAGAACGTGAGGAGTAGAAGAGCAAATATGTTTGAAAATAACATACCACATTTATGTATTCAATTACATATATTTGAATTTGTGCATGATTATATTCTACTGGCTAAACATTTTCTTTTCATAGAGGTCATATTGAATGTATATTAGGTGATGATTGTCTGTTAACCGTAATTTTAATAGGTATATTCTTTAAACAATATTAATTTGTATTTTGTAACTTCAATCAACCAACATATACTGATAATATTATTTGTTTTGGATTTAATCTATAACTTTTAGGTTAACTCAAATTTTGCTTGAAATAGGAAAAAATGTGCGACATGTTACAGTGCCAAACACAACTAATCTCTCAACGATGAGGTTAAATATTTACAACTAATATCTATTTACGATATAAAATATTATATACATTTTTATATTAGCTCACAATTAATTTCAATTATTAGGATACGATATCTTCTTTTACATTAGCAATAAACAAACCTGTTTGAACAAATTTGGGTTAAGGGACTTTTTTTTTATTGTTAGTGTCAAATATAATCAGGATAGAGAATGACATCTTGATCAACAATAACATGACATGTTAATGTTTGAGATATTTGTATTATCTAATTGTGAAATCTATATTTTATGCGTTATCTCTTTTTTTCTGGTGTATAATAGACTGATAATTTACTTCATTTATCTATGTTGCTATTTTCATGTTTATCAACTTTTCTAATACTTAAATTTATAACTTATTTGCTTATATTCAAAACTTATTTATTTAATGTTATGCTCTCAATTTAAAAAACAATTTTTAAATGAATCTTATATTGTTTATACATTATGCTATCTATGAAACAAAATCCCTAAGAAAAATAAAAAAATAAAAGTAATATATTTTCTTTTATTTGATTAAAATAAATAAAAAGAAGAAAATCAACTTTTAAAAAAATTCTTTTATTTATTTTTGTTCGCTCTAATTCCTTTCTTCACTGCAAAGAGCAGAGTGGGTTTATATTTTGCAACTGTAAACACACTCGTAATAAGCTGCTCCTTCCTCTGGAAGCTTTGTTCGGTCTTTCAGTCTTCGCGACCCTTTGGAAGCATCTCTCGTTATTCTCTCACTTTCTCTCTTCATCGTTTGCTTTGCGTATGCCTGAAAATGTAGGCTTCAAAACGCACACCCTCTTTCTTTTTTTTTTTTTTTCTTCCCAGGTTTTGATCATAACAACAATGTAACGTTTTGGTTTGGTTTTGAATTTTCCATGTCTTTTAGAGTTTTGGGGTAAACCCCATTTCGTCAATTTTGGAAATTTGAACTTCGTTTGTTCTGTTGTTCTCTGCCGTTCTTGTGAATGCCATTTATGAAAGGTTTTGGTCTGGAAATTTCCACGTTGCTTTACTGATTTGGGTTTATTCGGATAAACCCCATTTCATCAATTTTGGATTTTTGAACTGAGTTTTTTGTGTTTTTTTTTTCTTGTTCCTACTTGCTTGGACAGTGAATGCCACCTATGATGTTTTGATGCATTGGTAAGGCTTCTAAACACGAGAGTTTGCACTGTTGAACTGTACTAGTTTTGCTTGCGGTTCTTGTGAATTGGAAATTTGGAATGTGGCCCATGATCGTTTTGCTGTTCTGGAAAAATGGTTCCTTTGTGAGTTTCCGTTGTGGCATTGGTATTTTAAGCTAATTTTTTTGTTCTCTTATTTATTAGTTTTTTTTCTGATGTTGGATTAAGTTGCATTCAAGATATTGACAAATGACAACTTACTTTATGCTTTAATTTTGCCATAGATTGTAAATGAATTAACCTTTCTCCTCTCTTACCAGGGTGGGGGCGCGGAAGAAAACACAAACTTCTCAGTTCAGTGTGACTCAAACTTTCTCTCCAAATTCATCATGTGGCCGAAATTTGAGAAAGAACCAACTTGGTGGCATCATCTTCGGATGCAAGAATGCCACAATGAAAGAATGTCTATCTAAACAACTGTTTGGTCAGTTCTTCTCTTTTCTCTTTTCCTTTCTTTAAAGTATAGTGTGAAACCCTGTTAGTATGAATCTAAGACACTAACATGATGATATGGTTCTAAAAAATGGTCTGCAACTGCAATTGTGTCTGTAACTTTAAGGTTTTTTTGATTCACCATGATTGCATCAGTTGCAATTTCCTGCACTGTCAAGGATTGCAATGAAACCTCAACCGCAAAAACAATTTAAAACTCTTTATGAATTATGATACTTAGCATTTTGAAATGAACATTGTGTTGTGCAGTTGTGCCCATCGGAAGTCTCTACTCTGTGACATGGAAACAATTGTATCTTCTCTGGAACTCAGTGCTTAAATTTTGTATTATTTACATATGATAATCTGTACTGCCAGTGAAGACGAGTGTAGTAATCTCTAGCTCATGGGAACTTTTATCTGTTTTGAACAGGCTTACCAGCTCATCACTTCTGTTATGTGAAGAATATTGATCCAGGGTTGCCTCTGTTTCTGTTCAATTATACTGACAGGAAACTTCATGGAATTTTTGAGGCAGCCAGCAGTGGGAGAATGTTTATAGACCCCTATGGATGGACTACAGATGGTTCAGAGAGAACACAGTATCCTGCGCAGGTATATCACCAACTTGTAGAGTATAATTGATATGGTTCTATTCAAGACAATTGTCGTCATGATTCATGAAAAGGTCTTTATGCTCATACTTTTTTGTTTTTTGATATTTAAGGTGCAAATTTGTGTCCGACTAAAGTGCCACCCATTGCCTGAAGATAAATTCAAAGAAGTAATTGCAGACAACTACTACACTCATAATCGTTTCTATTTTGAGCTAGACCATGCACAAACAAGCAAACTTATTTCCTTACTATCAGCTGGAGCAATTGCCTCTGATAATTCTGCCCCACAGAATACACAGAAGTGGATAACTGTATCACGACCTCTTGCATCAAATGAAACTTTGAGGGAAGGTGAAACATCTAAAATGCTTGAATTAGAGACAGAGCATTCTACTCACTCAAGTACAAGATCATATTGGATTGAAAATGACTTTTCTTTTGACGGATACATCCGGCCATTAGATACTAATGAAGTTGAGAAGGAAGTAAACGAGGATGAGCAGAACAGCATATTTATGAAACTGAAGGAGTTAACACTTGACAGTGAAAGTCAAGATTTATCCTTGGCAAACAATGCCAATGATACTCCTGGTATGAATAACACAGAAGAGGGTTATATGGAGGCGTTGGATGGTTTAGATGAGAAGGAACAGACTTCTAATCCTCCATTTGATTATCAATATAACATAGCCCAGGTGATTTAGCATGTTTGATGGAAAACATTAAATGTGATATGTTAATTTATTTTGCAAGCAACTAACTTTTAGTGTATTTTAGTTGGTGCAAGAGGTCAAAGAATTGACAAATTTCCAGAAAATACAAACGGAGAGGAATTGCTACCTGGAGCAGAAGCTGGTACACTTTTCTATGTTGTAGATTCTATCGGAAATTTATCATGTTTCTCAATTGTTTCTCCCTCCCAAACATCTTTAAGCATATTGTTGGAATGCATTAAAATGTATTAGGTTATCATAGAAATTGACCAAGCATGTGGAATTTCTCAATCTACAATGTTTATTGATTTTTGTTAAGTAATTATCCCCCGATGTAATTTTAACTTCTGCTACCGTTTGATGTCCCCAAATATGTAGATCACCTGCTGGTATGCTTGTTTTTACTCATTACAATATCTTCACAGATTTGAAATTTCCTTTTTAATTGACTCATTTCAACAAGGTTTTGGTTCTGCACTTCTGCTGCAGCAATGTAGTGGGAGAATGAAACCTATAAAACAAGTTGAGTCCAACAATTTAAATATAGCGAGATTCACTTTTTTTTGGGGTTATATTAGGATCCAATCGCAGGTTGTGAGACTTGAGTTCCACGTTGGAAGTATACGATTCTAGTGTGGGCTTTATAAGGCCTTGGGATCAACTAGCTTTTGTGGTGTGGTTTTCTCAGTTCCATCAATTGGTATCAAAGCTTTCCACCATGTCTTGCAGCTGCAAACAAGTGGCGCAAGTGGTGACACTGTCATTGCAGTGTTTGCCTCAGATTAGTCAAAGGGCTAGCACCTAGTGCATTTCCAGCTCACGAGGGCACTGGGGCAGTAGAGCATGGTGGGATGGTGGGATGTTAGGATTCAATTGTAAGGTATGAGACTTTGAGTCCCACAGTGTAAGTATGGGATTCTAGTGTGGGATTTATATGACCTTGGATTCGCCAACTACAACAATTAGCTTTTGTGGCATGGTTCTCCCATGGTTCTTATCAGATTCTTTCTGTCCCACTACATCAGTAAATCTATGGAATGACCATTGAAGATCCAAACCTGGAGTTTCTTTCCTCTGAAGTTTGAGAACACATAATTTAATGTAATTTAGAGTGTTTAGAAAGTAAACTAAAGATAATATAAGTTGAAACTTTAAAGCATTAATGCATGGCTGGCTAGCTGGATAATTGAAGAAAAGCAATGAATGGCACTATGGTAGTACATTAAGAATGGCTAAGAAGCTTGCATTGATTACTTGAGATAATTATTAAATGCCCAAAAGTATAAATGACTGCAATTAAATGTAGGTCGAAGATAATTTGAATAAATTTATCTGAGCGATATTGAAGTCAGAATAGTCTTTTGGAAGTAATGTTGGTATCTTTAATTGCACTCAGTTTCTATTTACCGTATCAATTTTGGCTTGTTTTTTACATGCCATTCAGATTGAGGCAGAAATGGAAATTCAGCATCTAAAAGATCGTTGTACACTTTTAGAATCTGCATGCAATATTCCTAATCATTTGGCACATGTTGAGAAGGTAGCAGTAAAGTCAACAGCTGAGCTGCATTTAGATCCCAAAGATTCATTGTTTCTAATAGGAGGCTTTGATGGAAATTCATGGTTAGCAACTATGGATTTGTATTGTACTTCTCAGAATGTAATCAAATCTCTTAAGCCTATGAGCTCAGTTCGTTCATATGCTTCCGTTGTGTGGTTGAATGGTGAAATTTATGTTTTTGGTGGTGGAAATGGTTATGTTTGGTATGACACAGGTATGAGATCTAGCCATGCTTTTCAAATAATTATATTTTGGAATGACATGAAGCTTTGTCAACCCTTTTATCTTCTATCTGTGTAGTCGAATCATACAATCCAGTTCATGACAACTGGACCTTGTGCCCCTCTTTGAACCAGAAGAAGGGAAGCTTGTCTGGAGCTGCTTTGAATGACAAAATATTTGCTGTTGGTGGTGGCAATGGAGTTGATTGCTTTTCAGATGTTGAGATGCTTGATTTAGATATTGGGCGGTGGATCCCTACACGCTCAATGCTAGAAAAGGTAAATGGGACAATCAAATGGTCAATATTTCAGGTCTTGACTGAGATTTGAGAGGTAACTGCAAAATGACATGATAAATTATGTGGTTTTTGAGGCTTAAGCTTCTAAAGATGTCAATTGGAATTAATATTTTACAACATTTTATCCATTTAAAGTTGACTTTTGTCAGTTATTTTTTACAAGAGGTAACTTTAAAATGGTTTAGGTCTTTAGGTTGCTTATATCACGATGTAGTCTGTATGTTTGCATCAGGTATTGTTACCGGACTTATACCTTTAATGTATTTGTCACTTCGAAGATGGCCAGCGTATTTTCAATCTCATATGGCAGAATAAATTATGTAATCATTTAGATAATTTTTTTGAAAAGCATGAGAACTATTTAACTAGTTACTTGAATGCTCTTTATATTTCCAGAGATTTGCTCTTTCTGCAGTGGAACTCAATGGTGCAATCTATGCCATTGGCGGATTTGATGGAAATGATTACTTAAGGTAATATTTATAACTTGATTTTGGTTCAGTTTTTTTAGATCATTAGTTGAAACTTGTTATGCAAATATGATTGATCTAGACTATGTTATATATATAATAGGGTGTTGTTTTATATTTGTACTAATGTGAATGACACTTCCACAGGTCTGCTGAAAGATTTGATCCAAGGGAACATTCTTGGACCAAAATACCAAACATGAATGTAAAGCGAGGCTGCCATTCATTAGTTGTTCTAAATGAAAAATTGTGAGCTCGTCTTTTTTCTCCATAATTGCATTTTGTTTTCATTGATGAAGGAACAATTGATATTGCACAAGTGTGCTGTGAGTGTTTTGCAATGTGTTAATCTTGACCATGCCAACTTAATGTTGTTCCAAAATGTTCTACTGCCCAAATCCCAAACAATCTGTACACAAGATGATTTTGAAAAGAATGGAGGGAATAATCAGTAAATTTTATAAATCTAAACTTGGTTGTTTTCTGGATTCATTATGTGTTTGGAAAGTGCTCAACTTTGAATCATTTTGAACAAAATCATGCAACCATAAACAGGGTAAAATTCTATAGATAAAGTACTGCTATTCTAACCATAGATCTAACTCTTGTTTTGAAATTTTTTGTGCTTGACTGAGACAAGCTTCACTTAAAATTCTTGCATTGCATAGGTATGCTCTTGGTGGCTTCGATGGTGACAAAATGGTTCCAAGTATTGAAGTGTTTGATCCTCGTCTTGGGGCATGGACAATGGGGGAACCAATGAATCATTGTAGGGGGTATTCTGCTGCTGTAGTTGTCAAGGAATCCATTTATATGATTGGAGGAGTTAAAGTTGGCGAGAACATTGTAGATACAGTCAGTAAATCTATTAATACTAATATTTTGCCTTTGAAGAAACATTTAGGACTAGCCTCATAAATACTTCATAACTAATCTAAGTATATACATTACAGGTTGAGAATTATAAGGAAGGTCAGGGATGGCAGGAAACTTGCACTACAGCTGCTGTTAAAAGGTGCTTCTTGTCAGCTATTGCCTGCAGTCATGAGTGACAGAAGGTTCTTCAGTCGTCACATAGACACAATTTTTTGTGAAGTCATAGGCTGAGGAGATAATTTTGCATGACTGTTTGTGCATGAGTTAAAGTTGCAGGACATCAACATTGTATATGAATTGTTTGGTTATTCCTATAGGTGACCCCATTTTCATTTTTAATCAACTAAAATCTGAAGCTGTTAGTATGTTTGCTTTTTTCTAATTCATCAGACGAGTTTAATGGCAATGATGATGACAATAAGGGCAATCAGCTGATAACTACTCGGATACTAGGAGCTAATATGTTAATTGAAAAGTCAGATACAATTATTTGCATAATCAAACAGGATACTAGTTGTATGAACCTAATTTGTAGATTTTATGGTGCATGTAGTGCACTACGTATATACTCTGGTTACTGAATGAAACCATAAGAATATTTACTCATGAAGAAACTCAAATAATGTTGCCTATTGTAAACATTCTTGGCTGTGTTGCATGTCATGTATTAGACTGAATTTGTGTTTAGTTTAACGTGTTAAAATGGTTCTCTAAATGTATGTACAAACTAGTATATAACTTGTGTTGGACATAATAAATATTTATTTTATATAATTAAAATTTATAATAAATGTATTTTAATATATAAAATTATATTTAAAGTATAAAATGATTAACTTGAATCGATTTATAAGGTATTTTTAATTATTGACAGTTTCTTTAAAATATTGGTATTAATTGTAAAATAATATATAAACTGTCAATAATATATCAACTTGTTGTAATTAATATATAAAATAATATATTTAAGCATACTAAAAAAATAACGAATAACTTTAGTTTTTTTTGTATAATTACAAATGTTAGCCTAGTTTAAATTTAAAGTTATTCTACTTTTGTTATATGTTAAAGTTAAACTAAAAAAATATGTGGTGTTATATATTATAGATAAAGTTATTCTAACTAAAATAAAAGGATTGAATAAAATAAATATATGTAATGATTTTAATTTAAATTTATATTGTCATGGTAAATAAAATATTCTAAAAATATTATGTCATCAACATAAAATATTGTATCTATCAATTATAAATTATGATTAATATAACTTTTAAGGTAAGGTAGTTATTGTAAAATTTAATAAATTTATTATCTATGAAAAATTGTGATTGAATAATGTAATTTTTTTTTCATTTTAATACATAAATTGTTAAAATGTACAATAAGTCTTCAATAATATGAAATGTATTTATTAGCCACTATAAACTTTAATATATGTAGTGATAACTCATTTTTGAATTTTTCTCGTAGATTAATAGCTTAGAACAATTTAATTCTTCTTTAAATATAATTCAATCAATTATTTTTTATTATAGATCCTATCACCATTATTGTAAAGTTTATTTTTTACATTGGTTGAATATTTAATCACAACAAAAAATATTAGTTTGATTTTTTTTATATGAGTTGTTTATAATAGTTACAATTGAGATTTGAACTTATGATCTCATATATATTATTCCAAACTCTCCATCACTAAGTTCATTTTAATAGTTTTTGTTTGATTTAATAATTATTTTTAAATTTAAAATTGATTTTAAACTTTATTCTTAACTTAATTTTATAATAAAAATTTAAACATAAAACACATCACTTTAAAATCAATTTTAACAATTTTTTTTACTTATCCATTATTCATATTTATTTATCAACGCATAAAATACAAATTGATTAAAACAAATTGTCACAGGTGAACACCAACCGTCTTTTCGGTGTAACCAAGCTTTGAACATAATTGGCATAGATCCTTCGTGTACGTGTTGCAGGAGATTTTACCGTGTTCTAATGTATTCTCTCTCTCATCATAATTAATTGCTCGCAATCGATAACATGTAGTGTCGATCATGAGGACACGACCATCCTCATACATGATCAATGGCGATAAGTCATGACATGGTATGCAATCAATTTGTATTGTAGATCCTGAATAGCGATGTTCTGCGACAGAGTTTGAGATTTTTCATTTGCCATATCGCAAAATGTTTTTGTTTGGTACTCTTAAGGATTTTAATAAAATACCAATAATTACCAAAAACATATTATGTTAGATTATCAAGAGGGGTTGTGAAAAATACCTGGATCCATGATAAACAGCGGAATTGATGAGTCTGAGGAATTGTTGGTTTTGTGTTCTTCCTCAACCAAATTACTGTTTTCCTGTTGGGACCTTAGGTTTCTCGTCAGATGTGGAGAAGAAAATACAATTTCTAATTTTGTGTATTGGGAACCACAACCTTGCTTTATTTAGATTTTAACCTGTTAGAGTTCTCATTATTTCCTAACGGGCCAAACTAGACTCACCAAATTAGATCACTTTTATTGAGCCCATAAATGTAAATAACTAATATAAATGATAAATATAATATGTAACTCACACTAATTAATTAATTAGGAATTATAAAATTCCTAACAATCTCCCACTTGAGCTTCATATTAACCTTAATAATTTATATTGCAAAAGTCTTTAGGTGCACAACTGTATGTTATTTACTTTTAGACTTTCCTCAATTTGGTCCATCTTATATAGTAACACAAAACCATTGTAGTTTTCCTCACAATCCAACGTGATTGAATCACAATGATCACCAATGTCACATATACTTGATGACAGATCAAATATGGATAAGTGACATGAAAATAACATGCAATGTGATCTCATTCATGTTCATTTCCAACTAGTCCAAACTTTATTCTTTATAGAGATAAATCCAAACACAATATAAATATTGCAAACAAAACAAGTTCAAAATGAAATGATAACCTTCAACTTTATTTTATAGAAAATCAATCTATACAAATATCTGAAAAACATAAGACATATATAGAACATAAATGGGACTCCCACTAAACTAAGGTACTATAAGGAGTCACTCCCATATGAGCAGTGTGCTCATGAAAAACTTTAGGTATCAAACCTTTCATAAGTGGGTCAACTAACATATCATTATTCCTTAAATGTTCTATGAAAATCTGTCTATTCTGAACTCTTTCTTTAACAACCAAAAACTTGATGTCAATAAACTTTGATTTGGTTGCACTCCTATTGTTGTTGGAGTAAAGAACTGTTGAGTTATTGTCACAATAAATCTTTAATGGTCTTTCAATGCTGTCAACCACATGCAAACCAATGACAAAATTTTCCAGCCAATGGTTGGATGCCTCAAAACAAGCAATGAACTCCGCGACCATGGTCGAAAAAGCTATGAGAGTCTGTTTAGCAGACTTCCAAGAGATAGCTCCTCCAGCCAACATAAATATGTATCCAAATGTGGAGCGTTTGCTATCTTGACATCCAGCAAAATCAAAGTTTGAGTATCCAATGATCTCCAAATTCTTAGACTTCTTATAAGTGAGCATGTATTCTTTTGTTCTCTTTAGGTAATGCATCACACATTTTGCTGCTTTCCAATGCAGCATTCAATGATTACTCAAATATCTGCCCAGAACTCCTACTACAAGTGCTATATCGGGACGAGTGCAAACTTGAGCGTACATTAGACTTCCTACTGCTGATGCATAAAGAATCTTTTGCATCTCTATTCTTTCAAGGTCATTATTGGGGCATTGTTTGAGACTAAATTTATGTATTTTAGCTATCGGGGTATCTCCTGGTTTACTATCTTTCATGCTGAATCTATCTAGGACCTTATCGATATAACTCTCTTGTGACAACCTTAGGATACCTTGAGAGCGATCTCTTTGTATCTTGATTCCTAATACAAAAGAGGCTTCCCCAAGATCTTTCATCTCAAAATTTTTCGTCAGAAATTTCTTAGTCTTTTGTAAGAAGCTTATATTGTTGCTAGCATGCAGTATATCATCGACATATAACACCAAGAATGAGTATTTACTCCTTTTGGGTAAATCCTTTAGCGACTAGACGAGCCTTATATCTCTTGAAATTGCCCTTTGAATCCTTTTTGGTTTTAAATATCCATTTGCAACCAATAGGTTTCACACTTTCAGGCAATTCGACGAGATCCCAAACGTCATTGTCTTGCATAGATTTCATCTCATCCTTCATGGCATTGATCCATTTTTGAGAGTTAGAACTACGCATGGCTTGACAGAAGTTAATCGGATCATCCTCTGTTAAACTAATGTCATCCTCATTTTCTTGGAGAAAGATAATATAATCATCAGGGATTGCACTTCTCCTCTCTCTATTAGATCTCCTTAATGACACTTCTTGAGGTTGTTGAGGTTGTTGTATAGGTATTTGAGGAAGAACCTCATCATTGTCTTGTTCTTGAACAATGTCATCAACAATAGTTTGAACATTGTTTTTTATTACTGGAGTTGTTTCTTGAACAACAATAAGTATGAGGACTTGAACACTGTCAATAACAGGTTCTTCCTCAAAGACAATTTTCCTTATGTTCTCTTCCTTCCCAAACTCAACTTCCTCAAGAAATCTTGCATTTCCTGTTTCAAATATTGATCTTAAAATGGGATCATAAAACTTATAGCCCCGAGAGCGTTCAACATAGCCAACAAAATAACAACTAATTGTTCTTAAATCCAGCTTTCTTTCATATGGCTTATATGGTCGCGCCTCAGTCGGACAACCCCAAATATGCAAATGCTTAATGCTTAGCTTTTTGCCAGTCCAAAGTTCATAAGGGGTTTTATTAACTACTTTACTTGGCACCCTATTAAGGATGTAAGCTGTGGTCTTTAAGGCTTCTCCCCAAAGTGACTCTGGCAAAGAAGAATGACTAAACATACTTCTCACCATATCCTTAAGAGTTCGATTTCGTTGCTCTGCAACACCATTCATGCTAGGTTTGCCTGGCATAGTATATTGCAGAACAATTCCACACTCTTTGAGAAAAAGCGCAAAAGGTCTTGGACGTTATTCTCTTGATCCATCATATCTACCATAGTACTCACCACCACAGTCAGATTTGACAGCCTTAATTTTCTTTCCAAGTTGAAGTTCAACTTCAACCTTGGAACTCTTAAAAATGTCTAGGGATTGAGACTTCTCGTGTATCTAATAAAGGTAATCATATCTAGAGTAGTCATCTATGAACGAGATAAAGTACTATTGTCCATTCCAAGAAGGTGTCGGAAAAGGACCACAAATGTCCATATGTATCAGTTCTAAGATGTCTTTAGCTCTTTCGGCACCTAATTTCCTTATGTTTGTTCATTTTCCCTTTATGCATTCAACACAAACTTCAAAGTCTGATAAATCTAAAGGTTCAAGAATTTCATCTGACACAAGTCTCTGAATTCTCTGTTTAGAGATATGACCTAAGCGTTTGTGCCAAAAAGTGGTTGAATTCTCTTTTAATTTCCTTTTTGTGCCACGTGAATTTGTTTGCAGTATTTCATTATAGAAACAATTAACATCCAACATATATAGATTATCAATTAAGGAACCAGAACCAATCAAATTCGAATTCTGGTAGAGACTAACTTTATTATTTCCAAATGAACAAGAAAAACCAAATTTGTCCAAACTAGAAATAGAAATTAAATTCTGTCTAAAAGATGGCACAACAAAAGTCTCAAACAAATGCAAATAAGATCGAGTCTTTAATTGCAATCTAAAAGTTCCTATAACCTCCATCGCAACCTTTTTGCCATCGCCAACAAATATGAATCTTTCATTATCACTTGGCAGTCGACTCCACAGGCAATCCTGCATGGTTACACTCAAGGTTATCAATATCGAGAGTCTACGCAGACTCGTGAGAGCTTCTACGAGTCAACTCGTAGAGCCGACTCGTAAGAGTCTACTTCGTAAAAAAAAAATGGATAATAAGTAAATATATTCAAAATGCACCAATTTGCAAACAGATGACAATAAGTTCATAGTTCATAATTCATATTAGTCTATTACAAAACACAACAACTGACCCTACAATGTTGGAGTTGGATCAATCTTGTTACTGAAATTCAATAGAATTATACTTTTCATATGTGAGGAGATGGAAAATGAAAAAGAGAAGATAAAATGAAACTTCAATAACACCAAGAAAAGGTATAATTTCTGAACTTTCTCAGAATTAAAATTTGCTTATGTATTATTTTAAGTTTTAACTATTTCTAATATAGCATATTTAATATCTATTTTAAGCTTTTGATCTAGATAATTTAATTTTTGTGGAACTTAATGATGATGCACAATCTGAGGAAGACCTTGATGATGATGATGGAGATGGAGATGATGATGAAAGTGATGATATTCATGGAGATGATCCTATTAGAGGATTGGACATGCTTCTTTGAAGATATTTACGCTTTTTTTAATTATTTAAATGCTTTAATTTTGAACACTTATGCATGGTTGTCAAACTCTAGAGTCAACTCGTAGACTCTTACGAGTTTACATGAGTCCACTCCGAGTTCACGAGTCTGCTCCGAGTTTGCTCAAAAACGAGTTTGCTTCCGAGTTAACTCGCGAGACTGAAGTAAACTCTTAAACTCGTAAGAGTCTACGAGTTGACTCTAGAGTTTGACAACCATGGTTACACTTATGTGAGTAGTAACACTAGAATCTACCCACCACGTATCTTCAGGTACACTAAATTAACTTTAGAACAAACAAGAGCAAGAGATTTACCTGTCTTTACATGCCATGTGGCGTACTTGGGATATTCTTTCTTCATGTGTCCAGACTTCTTGCAGAAGTAGAAGGTAAATTCCTCATCCTTCTTTGGTTTCTTTTGCTGAGAAGACCCTTCAGCAACACCCTTAGTTTTCTTTCTTTTCTTAATCTGAGAGGTGGAGCTTAAATGAGCACTTTCAGATTTGTCTCTCTGCAGCCTCTCTTTCTCTTGCACATAGTGAAATATAAGCTCATTAAGGGACCATTTGTCTTTCTAAGTGTTATAACTCACTTTGAATTGCCCAAAGTGTGCAGGAAGTGAGATCAAAACTAAATACACGAGCAAGTCTTCACCAAACTCTAACTTAAGTGCTTTCAGTTTAGATGTCAAGTTAGACATTTTCATTATGTACTCCCTTATATTACTTTTGCCCTTATACTTCGTGGAAATGAGTTTAGCCAAAAGGTTACTCATCTCCGCCTTCTCATTTTTGGCAAAGTATTGTTCAATTTTATCAATAAATTTCTTTGCATTTTCACCCTAAAAAATAGAGCCCCGAAACGCTTCTAGAATAGAACGCTTCATGATCATAATGTACATTCGATTGGAACGATCCCATTTCTCAATTTTGACCTCATTGGAGGCTTCCGGAGTGGAAGTGTGTCGTTCCATTCTCAATGCCAAATCCAAATCCATACCGTCAAGAACAATTTTTACGGCTTTCTTCCATACCTTAATTCAACATAATGTTATTGTTCACTTAAGCAAATACATTTGTAGCACTAGCAACAGAAACTGAATAATAATAAAAATAAACATAATTACATGCTCACAAATAAGCCAATAAGTTATATTATATATATATATATATATATATATATATATATATATATATATATATATAAGACATGTGTAAAATAGTTCACATAACAAACTCATCACAAGATACCCAGTACAACATTAATTCATAGTCTGTGGACAAAGAAATTAATTTGTAATTGGTACTTTCAACACAATGATCAAATATTGACAATAAATTCTGTTAAATAATAGTCTTTCTTTGGACACATTATAATTCACATGAAAATACCTTATAATTGTCACACATTTATCATCACAGGTACAAAATTATTTGGCCAAATTGTGTCTTTGGGCTGAGCACAATTCACATAAATAATTTTATACTAATATCTATGCAATTTTAATTAAATTAATTTACGCAATAGAGATTGCTTTGACAGTATATTGTTTCAATCAACTCAATCAAAATTACTAGACATAGAAAAAGGAATAATTTTGAGGTTTTGTAATTTCTGAATTTACACCAAAACATAATGGGAATCACCAATTAATACACATAATTCACAAATAAAAACAAAAAAAAAAATGCAAAAACCAAATTGCATTTAACGATACGCAATAGGGGTTTTCTTATGATGATATAATAAAAGCCAAAGATTATGTATCACATGTATATCATGTCATGGCATGGATTCATGACATGCATAAGGAAACAAAACCAACAACCATAAAAAAAACAAACACGTGAACGAGAAGCAAAAATGGATGACTAGTTTGGAGTGAGAAAAAAAAATAGCTTTTCTCATGGAATCCGAACGCAAAACATGAACGCACATACGATGATTATTATATCGTGATCGAAAAGAAAAAAAATTCCAAACTTACAATCATAATTATAATTGCAAAGATAAAATCCCAAAATAAAATTAGAGTTCATGTAGCAAAATAACACAGGTATAACGCAAACCAAATAACTTTAATTCTCAATAAGCTAACAATAATGGTGGTTCTGATACCACTTGTTTGGTACTCTCAGGGATCTTAATAAAATATCAATAATCACCATAAACACATTATGTATCAATAATCACCATAAACACATTATGTTAGATTATCAAGAGGGATTGTGAAAAATACGTGAATCCACGATAAGTAGCAAAATTAATGAGTCTGAGGAACAATTGGTTTTGTGTTCTTCCTCAACCAAATTACCATTTTCCTTTTGGGACCTTAAATTTCTCGCCAAATAGGAATAAGAGAATACAATTTCTTATTTGGTGTTTGGTGTATTGAGGACCACAACCTTGCTTTAAGTTTTAACCTGTTAGAGTTCATATTATTCTTTAACGGGCCAAACTGGTTTCCGATTATCAAGTCCATATTAATTTCTGATGATAGTCCAATGAACTCACTAAATTAGATCACTTTTATTGAGCCCATAAATGTAAATAATTAATATAAATGATAAATATAATATGTAGCTCACGCTAATTAATTAATTAGGAATTATAAAATTCATAATTCATAACAGTTTTATCTTGCGACTGTGAAGAAAAAAGACTCAAACAATCCTTCAAAACTCTAAAACAGGGATGAAATATTCATAATCTCCAGTGGAGTGGAAATCATGTAAGTGAACTCCATCAAGACCACAAGGCAGCAAGATATTGTGTGAATGTCTCATTCCTAAGATCAAGTGAAACAATCACCTATTCATCAAATGTAATATCATGGTTGTGCTATTTAGATATACTTCACAACCTGGTATTGAAGTGGCCATCAGAGGGGAAACTTTGAATGTTTCTCCAATCCAACAATTATTGTCACTTATGTTGCAAACTTTCACCTCACAGCAACCATCATTATTAAGAGTGCAAACTATTGACACCACCTTGTAATTAAGTACCACTCAAGAACTAATAAGATCATGATGAAATAATAGAATTTATGTGTAATTATTATTCCATATTATTAGTCTGTGATAATGTAAATCAATTTATTTAACCTAGACCTAATCTTATGATTTTTATTTGAAAAATTAATCTATATAACTCAATCTTAACGGATTTTGTTATAACTCTCTTATATTCTTAGCAAAGCATGAAAAACATCATAGCCAAACCCAAACGTGCGAACAGCATCATCTATTCCAGGAAGGGCTAAAATACATTGCAGGTCTTCAAATATTCTTCTAGTAATAGGGTTCCAAACGAGAAACATGGCCACCTCGTAGTTGTTACGTTCACCAAACAAACAGACCAACCCATTGCAGGTTTCGACAACCTCGTGCATGTCATTGATCAGCTCGAATCCGAGGCTATGAATATGATCATCGACAACGAGAGATAGTGATAGTGGGTTGTCTAATATTAAAGAAACGACCGACATGAAAGAATAAAGAGACGACTTTTGAGTGATCTTTGAAGGTGTAGTTTCACGAAATTTGGATCGTAGATCCATGATTGAACCAGCTTACTCACGCACATGGATAGCAGAAGAGATTTAACTGGAAACCATGAAAAAATTTCCATCATCAGTTCCTCTTACAGAATTTCCATGACATGAAACTTTGGCACGTCTACGTTCTTTCCCCATTAACTTGAGAGGCAACAGCATGTGTGTGCCAATCACCGTTTTTCAATCTGAAAGACAAAATACTGTGGAAATAATATCATATAATTATAATTTATAAAATGGAGATATGTTGAAGATTAAAATAGATATAATGGGAACGAATCTTGGAGATTAACATGTCACACCGACCTTTAAGGAGTTTTTCTTAAATATGAATAGATTCAGTTTTAGTAAATTTTTCAAAATTTTTGTTTCGGTTTTATTTATCCTATTTTGTAAATTTTTAGGATAAAATTAAATTTAAATATATTGATAAGTACTCATACTAATAGCATACAAATTTAATTTTCACACACCATTAGCCTAAAATAGTAGTATCTGATTTGTTAAACACTGGATCAAGCTTCAATTATTTAAATGTGTTAAATTCAAATTTTACAAATTAGACATTAATGGCTAGCTAATAAATACCTCATTTATAACACATTTGTATATCGTAGAAATACTAATTTAAATAGACTCCAAAATACCACAGCACATGTGTTTAGCACATATTTCTATTTGTAGAGTATTATCTAGTATTAAAATATTTTTTAAATACTAAATTAATAAATTTAAAAAATAACTTAAAAAAAGTTCACAAATTTAAAAATTAATTAGGTTATAAATCAGCTAAAACAAGTCAATCTCAAGCTTTAGATTTTTTAAACAAGTCAAGTTCAGTCTTTTAACTATGCTCGTTTAAATAATTGAATCAAACATATAAGTCATTGTATTTTTTTTTACAAGTTAAATATTTAAAAAAGAAATTATTATACATAATGATGTTATTTGATTCAAACCTGATTCAAACATGATTATCTTTAATAAAAATAAAAATTAGTAGACATCGGATATGAAACAAAATCCATACCCAAATATTTGCATGTAAAAACCCACTACACAGAAAATTTAGAACATAACGAGAGTACTCGTGAATAAAATAAATCAATTTTTTTTCCTTGGCTACTTAATAATAGGGTGCGGCCAGGTAGTAATGTACCTGTGTTTGCAAAATACGTATGACATTAATTCAATATCTCTAATCTTTATATAAAGTAAGATTCTACACATTTTTAGGTAAATATATATTTTAAAATTATATATATATATATATATATATATATATATATATATATTAATTGTAGGGATGTTAATGTAATTAAGCATTTAATATTAAAAAAGAAACCAACTTATCTCTTCCATGAAATTTTGTAAAAATATTTTGATACTCAAGTTAGAATCGTAAAGATAAATAATAAATATATAAGTGTATGAGTTAGAATAAAAACTTGAACTTTGATCATCTTTTTTATAGAGGAGAAATTAAATATATGGATCTTAATTTTCCTTAATGATAAAGATAAAGATATGATCTTTTATTTTTCATGAATGATATTTAAAAATCATCTGTTACATCTTAACTCAGATATAATTTTCCCCTTTTCTTATTTATAACCTGTTAGATTTTTATTTATTTTTAAGTTATGGACTGATGCCGGATATGATATCCCTCCAAGTCTGAGTTAAGACTTAACGAGTCCGAGTAAGACATGTCAATAATGAAAAACACCATTGCACCAATAATTATGAATAATACAAATGTTTTCTAAAAAAGGAATAACACAAATGTACGTAAAAGCTACCTTAACAATACAGATAAGAAATGCACAAGTGCTGAATGGAAGAAATAAATATTCTGTAAACAAAGTTATGGGGTTTCATCATCATCTTCCCTCCAAAAAAAACGTGACCTCTTGGCAATAACCAGCGATAGGCTTTCCGCGTTGAAGGACAAATTGTGGGTGGAAGTATCATTGCCATCACCGTCGGAGGAAGTGGCGAAGGAGTGTGATCGCGCCTTCACCGTGGATTTGCAGAGAGAGCATTGATTTAGAGAGGAGAGAGGAATGATAAGAGTGGAGAGAAAAATCAGTTTTTTTTTTTATTCTTCTAAATATTAAATACTTAATTACATTAACGCTCGTATAATTAATTTACTATAACAGAAAGGTAAATACATTTTCTGTCCAATTTTTTGGATGTACAATACTAACCTACTCTAAAATAAGACTATGTTAACAATTATATATATATATATATATATATATTTAAATCTATTGATAATATGAATTACATAAATATATATTTTGTGATTCAAATTTAGAACATATTTAGTTTGTGAATTAACTGCACAGGATTGTTTCAATTAATTAATAAGTAATAATATCAAATTTGAAACAATATCAAGTATGCAGTTACATTAACTATTTAAAATGAGAATTTTATCGGTCGTGATAATACTATTTATTACTTCTCCCTCAGAATAATCTCTATTGATAGTACAAATTTGACAACTTTTAATTTCACATTCCCTATATCAAATATGTAATTTGTAATTATACAAAATATCATTTAAGCCCATAAATACCCACATGCTCATATTCATAAGCATATGATTGTTACGCATTTTCATCTTATGATTATTGTGTCCGAATTTTCGCCCTGTTGTGTTTGTGGTATTTTCCTTAATTACTGGGTTGTTCAAGTAGACGGTGAGAGGGGCATACACACTTAAAGACTATAGAGTTTTGTGGATGACGATGGCAATCCTCCATTATATTTGGCGACATATTTAAGTAAATTTTTAATTTTTTATTAACTAAAAAAATTTATTTGATTGTTCGGTAAATAATTTTTTTTTAATAATTTTTAATGTTTTTTGAAACACTACCTTTTAACTTTTAATTTTTTATATTTTTTTTTCATTTTTATCCTCAATATATTTATTCAAATTTTTTATTACCTTTTAAAATAAATCATGATTTTATTATTTTTTTGTCATTTTATATTTTTCTAGTTACCTCGACATCTAGTTTTATCGAGCACTTATAATTTAGTATGCTAGTTATTCAACGACTAATTTTTCTAGTTAACTCGATATCTAATTTTATTGAACACTTATAATTTAGTATTTAGTATTTAGTATGCTAGTTATTCAACTTCCAGTTTTGTTGAACATAATTTATAGTGTTTTTAGGTTATCTTTAGTAAATCTTTTGTTTGGTAAGCCTTTTGAAGAATTTGTAAGCTCCTTTGACTAGCTTATAAGTTTCTTTAACTAGAATAAATTTATTTGATATACAAACTTATTTGAATAGCTTATTTTGATATCAAGTAGCTTATCAAAATAAACTACTCAAATAAGCTCACAAGTGTATCAAATAATTTTATTTTGGTAAAAAAAACTTATAAAGTAGCTTATGAAAAATAAACTTGTTTATAAGCTACTAAACTTTTTGCTTCCCCTTTTTATTCTTATTACTTTATTTGAAATTTCATTTTATCCTTTAATTTAAATTAAAAACCCTCTTATCATTTTTGTTAGTTGTCAAGAAAAATTCATGTATCTAATTTTATGTTTTTATACGCATACGACACACACGATAATCAATTCGTCAATTGTCATTACTACATCATTTCTTAATATTGAAAATTCTTTGAATCATATTAATTTTGAATTATTTAAATAATTTAAGATGATAAATTTAATTTTATTATTTTTTATAATACAAAATTTGAAAAATTATGATCCTACTTATTTAAAAAAATTTGTGTGTTGTTGCATTTAATTTTGTTGAGCCTATTTGAAGTGCCCCTAAAACCCTGTTTGGATCAACTTATGTACTTAACTCTTATAAAAGTTCTCTCATCTAACTTCTCCAAAAGTTGAGGTGCATGAATTGATTTTAACTCATGAGAAAAGTTTAATTCATTTTACTTTCTTATTTTCTTCTCTTACAAGTGCTTAGGAAGAAGGTAGTCTCAACCGGGTGTAAATCACCATTTTTGGCTGATTTTTCCGCTTGATGATGGATAGACATCGCAGAAAGCTTTCTTACAAACTTGCTGATATTGGATGCTTTAGAAGATATTGTTGTTGGTCTGATTTTTATCCGATTCCTTTAGAATCAATTGGGTTTTGATGGTTTTTAATTGTAGGTTTCTTGGTGCTGTTTGGATGAGAAGAAGGCTAAGAAACCAAATACTGATATGAGGATTTTTGTTTGTTGAATCTATAGGTTTTCCTGTTTGCAAACTCAAAATGTAAGAGGTATTTCCACAATCGCCTGAAGCCTTCAAAGCTCACCTGGACTGCAGTGTACAGAAAGCAACACAAAAAGGTGATTATTTTATTGTATTATTTTAAAGATGAAACAATAAACCAATGAGTGAAAATATTGTTGCCTTGTGCTTGGTTATTCTACATATAAACAGGTTATGATGCTAAGTAATTTTGCATTGGTTGCATGATTTTAATTTTGATTGTTTGTGTGCATGTGATATCTAGGACATTGCTCAATAAGTTGTGAAGAAGATGAGATGTACTGCCAAAAAGCCTTACTCTAGGTCCATTGTTGGTGCTTGGAAGTAATCCAAAAAAAAAAGAGAGCTGAGAAGCCAAAAGTTCGAGATGCAGCTAGGGAAGCTGTTCTTCAGTGTGTTTTCATTTTATTTGTTTCTGCCTACTTTTGTATTTGCATTTCTGGATTTATTATAGATGTGTACATAATCACATTCTTAGTCATTTATTTTGTTATCAACTGTTATAGTTGAATTTTATTCTCCAAGTTTATATTTCTCACTTTACAAGAACTAAATTCTGTTTTTTTTTTAAAAAAACTTCTATCATTTCTATCATGTTCGTATATATTTTACCTTGTGTCAAATTTTATTTGTTTCAGCGCTTTATTTTCAACAGCTCTACTTATTATATATTTATCGGAATCTATGATGTGGTGCAGGGAAATTAAGAAGAGGATTAAGAAAACAAAGGATGAGAAGAAGACTAAGAAACCAAATACTGATATGAGGATTTTTGTTTGTTGAATCTACATGTTTTCCTATTTGCAAACTCAAAATGTAAGAGGTATCTCAGCCATTTATTTTCTTATCAACGGTTATAGTTGAATTTTATTCTCCAAGTTTATATTTCTCACTTTAGAAGAGCTAAATTCTATTTTTTTTAAACTACTATCATTTCTATCATGTTCGTATATATTTTACCTTGTGTCAAATTTTATTTGTTTCAGTGCTTTATTTTTAACAGCTCTACTTATTACATATTTATCGGAATCTATGATGTGGTGCGTTGAAATTAAGGAGAGGATCAAGAAAACAAAGGACGAGAAGAAGGCTAAGAAACCAAATACTGATGTGAGGATTTTTGTTTGTTGAGTCTACATGTTTTCCTGTTTGCAAACTCAAAATGTAAGAGGTATCTCAGCCATTTATTTTCTTATCAACTATTATAGTTGAATTTTATTCTCCAAGCTTATATTTCTCACTTTAGAAGAGGTAAATTCTGTTTTTTTTTTAAACTTCTATCATTTCTATCATGTTCATATATATTTGACCTTGTGTCAAATTTTATTTGTTTTAGTGCTTTATTTTTAACAGCTCTACTTATTACATATTTATCGGAATCTATAATGTGGTGCAATAAAATTAAGGAGAGGATAAAGAAAACAAAGAATGAGAAGAAGGCTAAGAAAGCAGAAGTTGCTTCCAAGTCGTAAAAAATAGGACAAACTTGGCGGTGGAGGCGGGAAACGCAGAGCTTTTAGTTTTGTTCCTAATTTTGGCAACAATTTAAATAGTTGTTTTGACAGTGCTGTACGGATATTTCATTTGCAAGATTAATCTCTTATTTTACTGTTTTGCTAAACCTGTGTTTGAATTCATGTTTTTGGTACATTTTAATTTTATAGGAGAAATTAAGAAGCAAAATCTTCTTAATTTAGAACCCATTTCTCCAAGTAGATTCACATGCATTACTTTAATCTTTTCCAATATATTCAGAATTGGCCTCTCATCTTGCTTTTAAGGGTAAATGGTGTTATTAATCTTTTTGGGAGTGATTATTAATTTGTTTGTTTGAGCAGGTTTCTAATGGCAAGCAGTGCTTAATCATTTGCACCATTTCCAATTGGTATGTAAATTTGAAGCTTTGATTCTAAACCACCATTCAAATTACTAATTCTTTTCAGAGTAACTAATAAGTATAAGATAATGGGAAAAAAAATGTGGCATAATAGAAAAAGTAAAATACATTTCAAAGGGTAACTTGTGTGAGGAATTTAACGCTTTAATGGTGTTTTTGTTTGGAATGGTCAATAGATAAAAGCCTGAAACATCCATTCTCTTTTCTTTTGCTTGGTTGATATTATTATTATTATTATTATTATTATTATTATTATTATGGAGGCTCTGTTCTTCCATAGTTTCTTAGTTTGTTTTGAAACAAGTGTTTATCCCTAAATTTCAATTTTTTAAAACAAGTGCAGAAAATAAATTGTTGCTTTGTTGAGTGGATGTGCAACTGGAAGTGCAATATCAGCAAAAGGTAAATCTTTTTTCTTTCATTTTCTGTCATTTTTATCATGTTTTTCTTTCTCTTATATGTTACAAATGATAGACATACATGATATTTCAATAATAAAGGTATGATTACTACATTTTACTTTTTCATCTTTATCTACTTTTCTTGCTCAGTTGTTGGGTTAGAATTGGCACGTTAACATGGCACACGGTTTCTCTCATCCTATTGCATCTATATATCAAAGCATGATCGACTCATTCTTAATTTCATGAAAATTCTTCGATTAAAGTCACACATTCATTATTATAGTTTTGAACTATTTTATTCTCTGCTTTGTAGTTGAGTTCTTCAATGTTAATGACAAATTTTCAATCAGAATTTGTCCTTTTAATTTGTTTTTTGGTTTCTTCTTCATTTTTGTGGTCCGTCTCTTCCATCTTCACTTCCATTTTATGCTTTTGTTTTCTATCGAGTTTTCCAATTTCTGTTCGTCACACGAATAAAGGTTTTACTTTTGTTGTTGTGCATTTTTTTCCAGGGTCAAGGTTTTACTTTTCTTTTCTGTTATGCATGTTTACTTGGTGATTTATAGTTCTTTGTTTCGTGTTTCTGGTTTCTTACTGATTTTTTCACTTTATTTTTGGTTCCTTTTTTATCTTCCCGCTTATCAGGCTACCGATGAAGAAGCATCCTGCAGGCAAGTTTTTTTTTTTTTCCTTTTGTTGTTGTGCATGTTTGTTTTGGTACTATTTGTCTCTATTTGCAAGATTTTAATTTTGTTTATTATTATGCATGTTTTCTTCTTAATAATAGTTATTTTTTCTCACTGATTTTTCAACTCTGTTTTTGGTTCCTTTTTATTTTCCGGGGCTATCGACGAAGAAGCATCCAGCAGGCAAGTCTTTTCCCCTTTTGTTGTTATGCATGTTTGTTTCATTACTATTTGTTTCTATTTGCAAGGTTTTAATTTTGTTTGTTGTTATGCATTTTTTTCTTCTTAATAATAGTTATTTTTTCTTACTGATTTTTCAACTCTATTTTTGGTTCCTTTTTATTTTCCCGGGCTATCGACGGAGAAGCATCCAACAAACAAGTTTTTCCCCCTTTTGCTGTTATGCATGTTTTTTTCATTACTATTTATTTCTATTTGCAAGGTTCTAATTTTGTTTGTTGTTATGCATGTTTTTTTTCTTAACTAATAGTTATTTTTTCCTACAGGCAAGTTTTTTTTTCCTTTTGTTGTTGTGCATGTTTGTTTCGGTACTATTTGTCTCTATTTGCAAGGTTTTAATTTTGTTTATTATTATGCATGTTTTCTTCTTAATAATAGTTATTTTTTCTTACTGATTTTTCAACTCTGTTTTTGGTTCATTTTTATTTTCCGGGGCTATTGACGAAGAAGCATCCAGTAGGCAAGTCTTTTCCCCTTTTGTTGTTATGCATGTTCGTTTCATTACTATTTGTTTCTATTTGCAAGGTTTTAATTTTGTTTGTTGTTATGCATGTTTTTTTTCTTAATAATAGTTATTTTTTCTTACTGATTTTTCAACTCTGTTTTTGGTTCTTTTTTATTTTCCCGGACGATCGACGGAGAAGCATCCAACAAACAAGTTTTTTCCCCTTTTGCTGTTATGCATGTTTGTTTCATTACTATTTGTTTCTATTTGAAAGGTTCTAATTTTGTTTGTTGTTATGCATGTTTTTTTTCTTAACTAATAGTTATTTTTTCCGGTTGTGACATTGATCTTGGCTGTCTGATATGGTATTTAACGATGGAACTATGCATGCTTTACTTTTTCAATAATATGTCTCTTTTCTTTTCTTGGCTGATATATTGCCTGTCTCAGATTTATTATTTTTGGTAAATTTTTAAATCTACACTGATAATGTGTTTTCATTACACAAGTTTCATTTCCCTTATGTATATTTCATAGTCCTTTTCTCTTTATGCCTTTCATTGTATTAGTGCGCTTAAGATTATCAATTTACCATCTGATGAGATCATGTTTTTGTTGGTAGCTTTCTTTGGGAGAATTCTAACCAAGGAAACTATAGATAAACATAGAATAAAGGAGGAAATGTAGGAAGTTATTGTTATACAAAGTGATTCAAATATACTTTATAACTTGCGAGTTTTTCTAACAACATCTCTTCTAATTTTAATTGAAATTTCTCCTTAAGTTGAAATTTTCTGTATATGACCCTTTAGAAGTTATTTTTGAATAGGCCAACTAAGGTTGAGAATGTGGATAAAAGTGGAAATGCTCTATGAACTACTTTGGGCACAAAACCTGACATTAGAGCAGAGAAAGGGAAAGAGGTTGGACTAACTCTTGATGTTTGCCTATTACATTTTAGTGCCTGTAATACGAAGAATATTCATTAGATTATTAGAGTTTAACTGACTAAATTATGCTTTTTTACCTTTTGTTTCTTAATCAGTCTTCAAGAAAATAGAAGAAAAATCTAACGCAAAAGGGGTGGAAAGAACGTGTCTTCAATCAAAATTGAAGGTAAAGGTACTCTTCCATTTTCCAAAATGTTTCTCTAGAAACGACTAGCATTTTCTATATTCCATCCTGATCCTGCCTATGGCTTCGCTCAAGTGTGTCAGCAAATATTTAGTGTATTAGAGATAATTGTTAAAAAATAGCATGTATAATGATATTGAGAAAAATGCCAGCAACACACTCTTTTGAGCACATTCTCTATTATTAACGGAAATTTATTGAACATTGCAAAAAAAATATGGGTCTCACTTCTTATTTAATAAACTTCACTCATGAATTTATAATTTTTTTAAAATTTAACCAATAATAAAGAACGTGTTAGACAATGTGTAGCACTGATGGTACTAATATGTAGAATCAGAAATATTGGATTATTAGATGGACATTGCTATTTTCATCTATATAATAAGCATAAATGGCTTTTTTGAACATTGTATGGCTCAACACAGGAGGAAAAAGAGGCAGAGATGAACAGGCTAAAACATAATGCCAAAGGCACACCCTCACCAACTTTTTACCGTGGTCAAAAAGTAGTAAAAAGTCATTCAGAAAAGGTACATGCTATACATTTCATCTGATATATGTACCCTACATAATATCATTTTGCATAATATCATTGGGTAATTGAAGTTTAAATACATAGGTAGAAGCTCCTAGATTTATGTTTTGTTAAGCTTTCTGGTTGCTTCGTCCAAGTTTAAAGAAAAGCATTCTGCTTCTTTGAATACTTTTTTTATTTTTCAGCTTCTTCAGATTCTTTTTTTTTTTTGCTTGGTCAGGTTCTGAGGCTAATTCCAGGAGCTTCCATTCCCATTTGTTAAAGGACCGAGATGGTTTTCCCTTTGCTGGTGTAAAATCTTTAATGCTTTGATCTACAATGGACAATATTCTTGTCTTTTGCTGATATTATTTTCCTTATTGTTGTTGTTGTAATTATTATTATTATTATTATCATTATCATTATGTCTACTCTGCAGAGTATCATCTCGGGCAACTCAAGGCAAAAATAGCAAAATTGAGGACACAATTATTGGAGCCTTGAAAAGTATGCTGCTATTTATATTGTTTATTATTGGTTTCTACTTCCAGGTTTAGTTTCTCTGTTGAGCTTTTGTATGAATTTTGCAGGAGACCAAGTTTTTGAAGTTTGTAGTATTTAAGTGGAATCATCTTTCATGGGTCATGGAAGCTGCAACAATCATGGCCATTGCTTTGGCCAATGGAGGAGTAAGTTGTTGTATACTTTCAAGTTTTAATTGTATATTCTGTTGAAAATGTTCATTTTGATATTTGTGTGTGAATGCACATAATAGAATAATGACTTTCAGAATAATGACTTTCATCCTCTGATTCAAATTTGTCTTCTTAATCAAGTTTTGTGATAATAATTAGATTCATATGATATTTAAAAAATAGATTGATGTTATTAGTCATATTATTATTATTATTATTATTATTATTATTGTTATTATTATTATTATTATTATTATTATTATTATGTGTTGTTGATTTAACTTTAACAAGTGTGTTTATTTTTTATTTTATTAATTTGTCAACTTATTATATATCCTTTTTAATGTTTTATTCTTTTTTGTCACACATATACAAGCGCCAACGGCCTATTTTCTCAATCTACTTAGTTCACTCACACATCATGATCAAGTCGAAAGGTTTGATTAATTTTGAGTTTTAATGGACATTCTAATTCATTATTTGTAAATTGTTGATTTATGCAAAATCCAGACTAGCTTGTGGTCATGGGTCCATTTTTGTAGAAAATGTCGGTTATAACAATAAATTTAGTCCAGCAGGCGTGGCTTTAGTTTGTTAACGAGGTAAGTTTTGGCCAATAATACAGTAAAAAAGAAAAAGACACTCTGAAATACTTGTCGTTTGCATTCAAGTATATTATTGATTAGTACATGGTTAGTTAATATATATTACGCTTTGCTTTTCATGGAATTGTTAGGCTCCGACTGTTTTGATTTTAATTTTTTTTTTGTAACTTTGGGGTATTTGCCCATTCTTGAGATAATTAAAGGGATTGGAGGATTGGTGACTATTTTAGTTTTTTTAAATTTTTTTTTTTTGAGAATTTGCCATTTCTTGAGGATTTTAGATTATTAAAGTTGATTGGTTAATTGTGAGTTATGTTTTTAAAACAGAGACACTAAAAAATACTTACTCATATTACTGTAAGTAAAGTGTATCGATTTTTACATTGCAGTGATAATATTTTCTTTTCAGTTCTGAGCTTTTGGTTGGTTTTCTTAAGTTAATTTTCTGATGCATCAAATGGTAACAAATAAAGTTTTAAACAAGCATAGGTCTAAAGGTATTATCACTGCAATGTAGAAAGATTCACGGGTGCATGCATTTCGATTTTGATATGATTTTTAAACAGAATGATAACATAATAATAAATATTATCAAATGATAACTATTTCTTATGTAAATATTATGTTGTCTGGGTTGAATGCTTTTAAACAAATTCACGGGTACTTAAATTCAGCATTTTTACCCCTAAATTTCAAATTTTTTAAACAAGGGCAGAAAATAAATTGTTGGTTTGTTGAGTGGGGCAAAAAAAATGAAGTTTTAAACAAACACAGGTCTTCTTTCTACTCTCTCTTAGTTTCTGTTATTTTTTTGTTTTATTTAATTATTATAATTATTATTATTATTATTATTATTATTATTATTATTATTATTATTATTATTATCCAGAGTATCATCTCGGGTAGCTCAAGACAAAAATAGTAAAACTGAGGACACAATTATTGGAGCCTCCAAAAGTATGCTGCTATTTATACTGTTTATATCATACTGCAATTTTACATTTTAAATCATAAAGTGTATTGTTGTTGCAGGAAGCTGGATTAGATTTTTGTGCAAGCATTTCCCTTTCGACATCTTAATCTGAATGTGAATGTTAATTTTCCATCTTGACAATATCGGTATGATATAGTATCATCCAATTGGAGAGGGCCAATTATGACAAATGGTAAGGAGTGTGAACTACCTTGCATATCAAAAGAGTTAAATTAGTCTATGCATTTTCAAATATAATAGTTGTCATTTCTCATGCAGCTACTCCTTTTCTCAATGTTTCGTCACCAGCAAGTTACCCTTTGAAGAAAAAGCATGTGAAGGGAAGAGCTAAACAAGTGAGAAGTCCACTAGTAGAGCATTAATTTTGCATAAAGTTGTGGGATGTGTTCTTTAATTTGAGGCTTAGTGGGATGTTTTAGGTTTAGCTTTCTATCAATATGAATTAAAGACAACAATCTAGCATGGATTTCAATTTATTCAAATAAAAACATCTTCTACTGTTGCTATCATGACACTGGGCTTGAATATACCAAGCCACATCTATTAATATTACTAGTTTCGATTTTTCATTCTTCTTTCTATCTTTTTTTTTTCTTTATTGCCCCGCCAAATCACATCAATAATCCACAATAATTTAGTTCAATCTGATAATATATCCTTAAAATATCATGTCATTTTATAAAAATAATCATGCATGAGTTCAAGTTGCAATTACATTTCTTCCTGCACAAAATTTATCAACAAGTTGATATAATGATCTTATCCTCTATTCTGCATTTTTAAAAAAAACAATACTCAATATAAGACCAATTTCATCAAATTAGAAATCACATTCCTGGCCTAATTGTCAAATGCAATTGATAAACAACAACTCCAGCATTAAAAGCATTCCTAATATAATAATTCAATTTTTTTTAAAGTTAGTTTTATATTCTGCCATACAACTTATTAAAAAGGTTGAAACATTCTAAGTGCACAAATAACCCTTCGGTTCCTTACACAACTATGTACCTTGGCAATCATTCAAAACCCCCTGCAACGCTAACTCTTCAGAACCAACAATTAAGATTGCTCAGTTGCCAAGCAAAATCCAATTTGCCGCCAGTTACAACTTCGGGAAAATGCAACAATTTAATGCCTGCAGTATACTACTTAACCTCCTGCAACACATCAAAGCCAAGCTTATCTTCCAAATTTTGTTTAAGCTTTTTTGCGAAATAACATCAGCTTCACGCCATCCCCAAAATGAGCACAACATCAAGCAGGGTAAGTGACTTAAATATTTTCCAATTGCTTAGCTTTTGTTTGACGACAATCCGATATCATCATAATAACTATTTAAGAATATTTACTTTCCACGTATTATTAAAACTACAAGTAATTAATAATCACACGAACTATTTTTGAGATTTGATCCAATAATTTTGAAATTAATCATTCACAAATTAAAAGTTGTTTGATAAAATGTTTGAAAAATTAAATTCGTTTAAAACTAATTGTCTCACTTGATAAGAGATTACATGTATAAAAATAATAAATTAATTTAATCAACCTAAATTTATTTCAAAGATAACGAAAACCATATTTAAAAGTATTTAAAACATGTACATTCAAAAGCAATTAGTTTTAAAATGTTTCAATTATTTTAATTAATAAAAATCAAATGCATGTTTTATTATTATTATTATTATTATTATTATTATTATTATTATTATTATTATTATTATTATTATTATTATTATTATGTAGGCTCTATTCTTCTATAATTTCTTAGTTTATTTTCTAATCAGAAAATAAATAAAAAGGATTAGGAAAGAAAATAAATTGTTGTTTTGTTGAGTGGATGTGCAACTGGAGGTGCAATATCAACAAAAGGTATTATTATTATTTAGTTATAGTTGTTTGTTTCATGTTTTTCCTTCCTTATTGATTTTTCCCGCTTTGTTTTTTTTCCTTTCTGATTTTTCCGCTTGTAAGGTGATCCATGAAAAAATATTCAGCCGGCAAGTTTCTTTCTTTGTGCTTTGTTTTATGCATGTTTATTATTATTATTATTATTATTGATAACTATTTATTTCCATGAAATTGATTTTTATCATTTGATTTAAACTGCAAATCCATCAATCATCATTGAAACAAATACACAAAATGAATATAAATTAAAATACGATCTCTCAAAATCCAGAAATTGCAATAAATTAAAATAGAAAAATAACAAAATGTGATAAACAAAAAGGTTCTATTATTATTATTATTATTATTATTATTATTATTATTATTATTGTAGGCTCTAGCTGAAGGTCATTTTTTATGTTGTTGTTATTATTATTATTATTATTATTATTATTATTATGTGTACGTATCATCTCGGGTAACTCAAGGCAAAAATAGCAAAGACGAGTTAAATGAGATAAGTTGAATTTTGATGTTCCAATTGTGGAATTCTTCTTCTTTTTTCCAACCTGATACTACTGAGTGCATTGTGCATGGTTGATGAATATAACTGTTTTTTCTTCAAATTATGTGTTTCACATATTAAGAGTAGTTTTAGTGTTTTTCTTAATTGATAAGCATATTCTACTAGGACACCTTTGTGTTCTTGGTGGTTTATGTAAATGTTATGTTGTCTAGATTGAATGCTTTTAAATAGATTCACGAGTACTTAGATTCAACATTTTTATCCCTAAATTTCAAAATTTTTAAACAAGTGCAGAAAATAAATTGTTGGTTTGTTGAGTGGGGGAAAAAAATGAAGTTTTAAACAAGCACACGTCTTCTTTCTACTCTCTCTTAGTTTGTGTTATTTTTTTGTTTTGTTTTATTATTATTATTATTATTATTATTATTATTATTATTATTATTATTATTATTATTATATAGGCTTTGTTCTTCTATAGTTTCTTTGTTTGTTTTCTAATCAGAAGCCGAGAAAATATTTCAAGATTTCACTTTGGTATTGTATGTTTGGTTTCTTTGGGTTCCTTAAAAAAATAATGCACTTTGGGAAGTGGTTAATC
The DNA here is from genome assembly GCF_000004515.6 of Glycine max. Classification (NCBI taxonomy): domain Eukaryota; kingdom Viridiplantae; phylum Streptophyta; class Magnoliopsida; order Fabales; family Fabaceae; genus Glycine; species Glycine max. Next base: position 49,456,158 of record NC_038254.2, on the reverse strand, counting down.
TTTGAGTTTAAAAGCTAATTTGGATCAGAGTTTACACTTTGATTTAATTGCATATTGTCAAATCATTAAAAGATTTAACTGGTTATGATTTTCAAAGTTTTAACTTTTTTGGTGGCTTGCAAATACTTATCTAGATAATATAGTCAGAAAACTGTGAGAGTGAATCAAAAGTATACTCTTTGATAATTATTGGACCCTTTTTTCTGCTGAGACATGCATAATGTATTCATGAAGTTAAGAATAAGAATACAAAGCTCCGTATTCGATTAGGACACCTATCTGTTCTTGGTGGTTTATGTAAATAGTATGTTGTCTAGATTGAATTCTTTTAAACAGATTCACGGGTACTTTAGATTCAGCATTTTTAACCCTAAATTTTAATTTTTTTTAACAAGTGCAGAAAATAAATTACGCTGGCATTGGTGATAGGAGCGTTCTTCAACCATGGTATGACTTTCTTATCGAGAGCGACTTCGATCATGGAGATGAAGTTTCATTCTATTATCAGTGCCATGAAAAAATTTGGGAAATTGTCATTAGAAGACAAAAGAATTGGGATGATAGCGATACCGATTAAACTTTGTTTTGTATTTTGTGAATTTTGCCCCAGATGTTTTGTTAATTTTGTTGTCTGAACAATTGTTTGGTTAAATTTATATGCATATTAACCTTTTCAATAACGCTTACCAAACGACCTGTGTGTAGGCACAGGTTGCTTTGTTAATTTTGTTATCTGGACAATTGTTTTCCTATGAATATTATTCATCTATGTATTTAATCTTCAATCTTTGCTTAAATTTGGATGAATATCAAGCTTTGAAATTACACTAACCAAGCGACCCGTGCACATGCATAATTGTAGACTAGTTATACATAAAGGAATATTCTAATATAATTTCCATTAATTGAAGCAATAATAAAACTGAAATTTTCCTATTATGTTGCACTGCACTTTATCCAAGAAATCAATATTCTGCAAGTTAATATTCTCACTTTTGTAAATTTTAAACTCGATACTCTTAAGTTCTTCAACTAGCTTAGAACATGCAGCAATAAAAATATTAGTCTATAAAGATTTAGTTTTTTAATTAGGTTCTTTTGGAGCCAATTGAAACAAAATAAAAAATTTAGAGTTAATAAAAAAATGATAAAAGTTCATAGATCCACAGAATACTTAAACCTAAATATAAAACTGGGTTGAATTCCAATCCTGCGGGCATTTTAATTTGTGAAGCTGGTTCGTGATAATATCTCGCAATGATAGACACATTTTTACCAAGGTCAACTTAATAATGAGATTTGAATTATTTTTTTCAAATGATATAGGTATAAAATACTTCATTTGTCCCAGTATAATTATTGCACAAGAGAACAAATTATTTTAAAATAATTATTATTTTAATTTTTTAATATAACATTAATTACTTGTTTTTACTTTTATCCTTAATAATATTAATAGTAGATAAATTTTTTTATAAATAAACTAATAATTATATAAGATTAATTTTGTAAAATTATTATTATTTTTTTATCTATTTTTTTTGTCTTGTATAAAATAAGTTAGGAAAACAATTATTGAGGGAAGAAGAAAATATTTAATAACTTTACTGATAATTAATTCTAACTGAAAAACTTTATTTGATTATTTTTAATAAAATTTTATCTTTCAATCATTTTTTTTTTCATTTATAAGGTTTAAATTCAAAATTTTATTTGATAAAACTAAGTTTAATTTCTCTTCAACGACGTGTTAGTAGGAAATGTGGATAGTATTTAGAATGTATTAGATTTAAATTGTATTATTATTAGTATAAAAAACAAGTTAAATTATTTTTTTCGGTACTAGGACACACATTTGAAAGTAAACTCTTTAGCACAAGCAGCAACATGATTTGACTTTGAATTATCGATAGACTATATGCTTTTTTAATTTGTTCATGTTGGTAATTTACATTAATTTTGAAACAAAGAGAATCTTATCTTAATTTTTTTTCTGATTATCATTTCTTAAGAAGAAGAATATAAAAGTTTGTATGACCCACAAAGAGGTCGTTGCTGTTCATATTGCAATTCCAACATCCACCACCATGCTTACAACAGGAATTGGCAGAGCACCATCCCTTTTTTCTATCACTCGTGTACACGACTTTAGAATTCTGATGGTCAACGTAATACAGTTTTAATCAAAATAATATCTAATACGTCATTGCAAATTAATTTGATTGTTATATTTTTTATCACCATAATATTAATGTGGAATATTTATCTAACCTATTTTACTGATAATTAATTTCTATTAAAAAATCTGTTTAATGAGTCTTTTTTTAATCATGTTTTTTTATTTATTTATAAAACTCAAACCTAAAATTTTATGTAAGGGAATGGACTACTTGAATCAATGACTTGTTGATATTTGATTGGTATGTATGATTATTTAAACGGAAAAATATGTTTTGTCAAAAGAAAAATAATAACAGGTTTGAATCAGCCTGCAGGAGTCCATACTCTAACTGAAAAAGCTAAGATGGCCTTTTATTTCAAGTATGATTGGCAAGAGCATGCAGCTTGTTTAAAGGATTAACCGATTAATGATGGTTTAAGTGCTATATTTTTTTAATTTTAGTTCTGTCTCCAACTTTTAAAATTAATAATTTTCGACTCTATATTTTAAAAAAGTTCAAACATTAGTCTCTAAAGCTAACACTTTTTTTTTCTTACCATAAGAAAATCAAAGAGAGAATATTTAAAAAAAAAATTGTCCTTGTATTTTGAAAAAACTCAAACTTCAGTCTTTAAAAAGCTGACATCTTTCTTCTACACAAGGGCAAAAAATTGAATATTCCAAAAATAGAGGAAGTAAAACTAATATTTTAATAGTTGGGATTAAATCAATGTTTTGAAAATTGAGGATTAAAACCAAAATATTATTTCAAGAAAATCTAGGGACGAAAAAATATCACTCACTTCAATCAATAGTTTAGATTTATATCATGAGATAAACGTTTTCTTTTTATAAATTTTATGAACGAAACGCATCATAGTGATCCACATTCACCATACACAACGATGACTATTGACTAGTTTGTTGTTTTATGCATTAATTAATAGTCTTGGTGAGTCATATAGCCATGCATGTACAGGGGAAACCTACCAGACAAAACCTATACCGGCGGCAACGTTTGCAATTTGCAATGTCTGCCAAGAACCATAAGAAATGGAGCATTATAGATGGAATCACACCCACGCGGCAACGTTTGCAATTTGCAATGTCTGCCAAGAACCATAAGAAATGGAGCATTATAGATGGAATCACACCCACATAGCACACATAGCAACTTGTTGAGTTGCAATTCTTTATATATATATATATATATATATATATATATATATATATATATATATATATATATATATATATATATATATAAAACAAAATATTTATAGTCTTAATCAATTAGAAGTTTAAATAATCAAATGATTGAATACAAATGATTAGTGTAATAAAATTAAGGTTGAATCATTTAGATGTTATTTGTGTTAGTATAGAGCAATAAGAAGAAGAAAAGGGAATAAGGAGAAAGGAGAGAAGATACAAAGTTTTAACGTGGCTCAACACATAATTTATGTACCTATGTCTCTATATATAACACTAATGAGACACAAGTTTTTACAAACCAAGCGATGTGGGACAAAGGAACTAAGACCACAAAACTTTAACAATTCTCTCACTTGAGGTCTAAGTTCCAAACTCTAGCAATGAGTTCATCGACTCTTTACCTAGTGTAGCGCCTTCATCTTTAATTATCCTTGAAGACTAATTGAGGCAATGCAAAGCCTCAGCTTGTCAGTTGTAACAGCTTTAGTCAACATATCTGTTGGATCCTCTGATCCTAAGATCTTCAGCAAAGATAAGTCTCCATCATTTATCAACTCCCTGGTCTTAGAATCTTCAAGGTAAAACCTGTCAAGTAGCTTGTGTATATATTTCTCCCGGGATAGCTTCAAAATTCCTTCTGATCTATTTCTAAGAATTCTCATACCAAGGATTTGTTTAGCTGGACCAAGATCCTTCATTTCAAAGTTTTCTACCAACTGTTGTTTCAACCTATTGATTTTTGCCATACTAGATCCTGCAATCAACATGTCATCAACATACATGGCAAGTATAACATAACTATTAGTATATTTCTTAACGTAGCAGCAATGGTCCATGTCACATCTGTTGAATCCCGAGTTGCTCATAAACTCATTAAACTTCTTGTACCACTGTCTCGGTCCTTGTTTCAAGCCATATAAACTTTTATGAAGCTTGCACACAAAATTTTCCTTGTCTGGCACTTCAAAACCTTCTGGTTGGGTCATATAAATGTCTTCCTCTAAATCCCCATGCAAGAATGTAGTTTTAACATCTAATTGCTCCAAGTGAAGATTCTCTGCAGCTACAATACTCAGAATAACTCTGATGGTAGTAATCTTTACAACTGGACAGAAGATCTCCGTGAAATCAATTCCTTGTTTCTGTTGAAACCCTTTCACCACAAGTCTCGTCTTGTATCTTCTTCTACCGTCAAATTCTTCCTTTAGCCTATCGACCCACTTATTTTGTAACGCTTTCTTTCCTTAAAGACCACGTCTTATTCTTCTGAAGGGATGTCATCTCATCTTTCATTGCTAGCTCCCACTCAATAGAGTCATTCCCTTGCGTAGCCTCACTGAAACATTCTGGCTCACCAGCATCAATTAACAACAAATAATGCAATGAAGGAGAATACTTATCTGGTGGTACTGAAATTCTGCTAGATTTTCTTGGAGGAGTTGATGGTTCTGGTTCAGACTCAACCTCTACACCTGTACTCTAGTTTCTATTGACTACATCACTTTCTGAAATTTCTTCAAGTGTTGCTTTCTTAGAAATTTCTGACAGTTTAACTGCACATGTAAATTCTGCAGAAAATTTGTCCTTCTAAAATAAGTTCTCATTAAAAGTGACATTCATGCTTCTGATAACTTTCTTGTTTTGGTTATCCCAAAACCTGTAGCCATACATGTTAGATCCATAACCAATAAAATAACACTTTCTAGCCTTTGGATCCAATTTATCTCTACTATTAGAGTCTGTCAGTATATATAAAACACAACAAAAAATTCTCAAATGTGAAAGTTTTACCTCCTTTCTAGACCATACTTCTTCGGGCAGCTGATAATTCAAAGGAACTGATGGTCCTCTATTGATGAGATATGCTGTTGTGTTTATTGCTTCTGCCCAGAATGCTTTAGGCAAGCCAGATTGGATCCGCATACACCTCATTCTCTCGTTCAAGATTCTATTCATCCTTTCTATAACATCGTTTTGCTCAGGTGTTCCTAGTTTTGTCTTAATCATTATGATCTCATGTTTTGAACAGAAGTCCTTAAACTCCTAACTATCATACTCCCCGCCATATTCAGATTTCAGACTTTTAACCTTTAGACCTGTATGATTTTCAACTTCTGTTTTCCACCTTTTAAACACAAAAAACACATTAGATTTATTTTTAAGAAAATAAACCCATACCTTTCTGGCAGAGTCGTCGATAAAGTGACATAATAGCGTGAGTTTCCAACAGATTTCATTGGGGCTGGCCCCCAAACATCTGTGTGCACCAATTCTAGTTTTTCAACTTTAGGAGTCTTCCCTGCCCTTGAGAAGCTAACCTTTTTCTGCTTTCTAAAGATATAGTGTTCACAAACACCAACATCGACATGCTTCAGACTTGATAACTTACCCTTTGCCGCCATAAGCTTCATTCCTTTTTCACTCATTTGTCCAAGTCTTTGTTGCCATAGGGTTGAATTATTGACAGCCTCAGTAACTACAACCATATCCTCATCTGCAATCATGTAAAGAGTTCCTCATTTCTTTCCACAAGCCACAACGGGATTTCCTTTTGTTACCTTCCAAACTCCATCTCCAAAAGTGGTGTAATGCCCCTCATCATCCAACTACCCTATAGATATTAAATTTCTCTTTAAGGCAGGAATATGTCTGACATTGTGCAATGTCTATAGGGATCCACTGGAGGTCTTGATGTCAATATCACCTCTTCCGACAATGTCAAGAGATTTTCCATCTGCAAGGTAAACTTTCCCAAACCTTCTAAAAATATAGTTAGATAATAAATCTTTAGAAGGAGTGGTGTGGAATGACGCACCTGAGTCCATAACCCATGAATCAACAGGACTATCCAAACTGCAAATTAATGCATCATCAAATTCATCAGTTGCTGCATTTGCGGATTCATCATCATCACGCTTCTTATTTTTGTGAGTCTTGTTCTTCTTTGGTGCCTTGCACTGATTGGTAAAGTGACCTCTCTTGTCACAATTCCAGCAGATAATGTCACTTCAAAATTTTGTCTGACCTTTCCCTCTTGACTTTGATATGTCTCGACCATTCTGACCCTTCTGGGTAGTCCTTCCTCTGCCTTCAGTATTCAATGCTGAATTGGAAACATGACTAGAAGATTCTCCTGAATCTCTCTTGCGAACATCTTCGCTTAAGATCAAGTCACGGATGTCACTAAGCTTTAATGTGTTCTCCCTTGTAGAACTACTAACTGCAGTAATAGTTGCAGCCCAACTATCCGGAAGTGATGACAATAGGATCAATGCCTTCACCTCATCCTCAAATTTAATCTGCACTGACTCCAACTGGGCAAGAATAGTTTTAAATTCATTAATATGATCAATTACATAGATACCTTCTCCCATCTTGAGTTTGAACAACCAGCGCATCAAGTATACTTTGTTGGCTGCTGACAGCTTCTCGTACATATTTGATAACGCATTCATTAAGCCTGCAGTAGTCTTCTCGTTTACGATGTTGAACGTGACGTTCTTGGCTAATGTCAATCTGATCATGCCAAGAGCCTGTCGATCTAGCAAGTTCTATTCTTCTTGCTTTATGTCGTCTGGCTTATCCCCTGATAAGGGTTGATACAACTTCTTCTGATATAGATAATCCTCTATCTGCATCTTCCAAAAGCTGAAATCTCTTCCATCGAACTTCTCGATCTTCACCTTCCCCTCTTCTAATGCCATTGCTCCCACTACCTCCTCTAAACTGAGAAGACTCCCACTAATTCCTCTAAACTAAGAAAATCTCGTAGAGTACCCAAAAGCTTTGATGCCAATTGTTAGTATAGAGCAATAAGAAGAAGAGAAAGGAATAAGGAGAAAGGAGAGAATACACAAAGTTTTAACGTGGTTCAACACACAATGTATGTACCTACGTCCACGACTACACTAAGAGAACACAAATGAGACACAAATTTTTACAAACCAAACGATGTGGGACAAAAGAACTAAAATCACAAAACTCTAACAATTTGAGTTCAATCCTTGGAGTCAAGCTACAAATTTGATAGTTATTTTAAAGCTAATTAACTATGTATTAGTTATTAATACGAATTTAGTAGTTAACTCACTTTTTTATATGTTTAAATTGATATAAAAAAAATAGTTCTTATAATAATATAGTTGTTTATTGTTCTACTTTAAAATTAAAAAAAAAAGTTCCTTGTTTTGCTCTTTATAATTTTTTGTTTTATTTTAATCTCGTCATCTATATTATTGGATAATATAATTAACAAACATTGAAATATAAGGGTGACGTTTCCTAAATATATATAATTAAGTTAGTAAATGAAAATGTTTCAATATGAGAGGAATTAACTTATGTAAAAAGTTTATCATTTTATAGGGACTTTTAACATAAGTGAATGATGTCCCACTTTAAGATAGGAAATACTTTTGAGTTCAAAATATACTTTAAAAATTAAATCTATATACATATTCACCTCACTTTAACACAAAGTCATGTATGGTTCAAATTTGCGACAAACTGATATTTAAATAATGTTAGGAAGAACTCAAATATGTATTTTATCATTTTAATATATTCTTTTTAAAAAAAATTATGACAGTGAAAATTAACAAAAATAAAATTGAATGACAGGAATTAAAATCTATCATATTTTCATGGTCTAAGAACATTCAGTAAAAAAAAAATAACATGTATAATACCTCAAAAAAAGAAAGAAGCATATATATAAGAAGAAATTATATTAAAGACACTATTACTCTTTCGATAGGGATTCTATTTTAAATTGGTGCAAATCAAAATCGTGCTACTCATCATTCATATTTTATAAATTTAAATCGTTATTTTTGTTTGTTCACGACTCTTATAAATTTTACTTTCTAAAATATCTTTATTTCCACCATATTTAAGAGTTAACAAGATATTACCCCAATCTCTCTTCAATGATCTAAATAAATAACTTAAATGTAAATTTATATTTTATCTTCAGCTGATTATATTTTCGTAAAAGGAAGTGTGTTTATTTCTACTATATATATATATATATATATATATATATATATATATATATATATATATATATATATTTATACATAAAAAGAAAAAGGAAACATAAATGGTGTTGAATGCTATGAAAGAATAATGGTTGTTATACTTTTCTTTTTCCTCAAAAAAGAATTTGATTTTTTTTTTTTGTTAATTGATGTGAGTGTTGCATATCTCGTATTTCCTAGTTTCTCAATCTCTCGTCAATATGAAATTCCATTTTTAATTTTCCCCCTTTAGGCGTAAGTTTTAGTTCTTCACATATTCCTCAAACGAGGCTATAACAGGAAAGCGATACTGACACTTGTCAATATTGTTTGGGTTCCATTGAGGATATATGATAAGAACAGAAGCACCATGTGAGTGTTTTCTTAGTAGACATAGCAACAAGATGGGACATGTACGAATATGTGATTCTCTTGTTTTATTTTTCCTTCTTCAAAATCATTTCCTTATTCATCTTTATTCTTGGCGTGAATGGAACCTTTTTCTTATAATTAAAAAATATACATAAAAATAAGTTTAAAAAATTAAATAATGCTAAATATATTATTTATTTAAGAAGTCAAATTTAAAAAATTAAATAAAGCTAAAATTATTTTTTTAAATGAAGAAAATTTAAAAATAGAATAAAGTAAGAATATTTTAATAATTATATGTCGGATGTGAAGACGAATACAGATACAAGACAGGTAGATACATACACATTCCTATTCTTATTTTAAAAGATTAAATATTACTCATATTTATACTCATGTCTGATCAAATTAATAATTATCCATCAGGATGAAGAGAAAATAATCACCACATGTATGAGTTTGTATGAGATGTATATTTCTTAGGCCTACCTTCTCATTAGGAAGGAGGCATAACTACCCAAGTCATATATAGTCCATAAAGATGAAGTGCATTTTCTAGAAGATTGACATAGCTTTGCATCAAGTAAAAATTTTATTAAGAAAATAAAATTATTAATGTCCTTTTCAAGCCCTTTATTTCTTTCGGATATTCATTCATCTTAAGATATTTGGAAATATGGTGGGGTAGGTGCAGTACACCCACCAAAGTATATTGACTGACAATTCAATTTTTAAATAATATATTAAATATCGAAAACTTGTTTGATTGTTTAAAGTTGCTTGGTTTTTATGTAAAAGATCATATTTTTACTTTTGGCAACCCTATTATTGAGAAAAACATCCTCAACATATAGAATATGTATCAATTTTCTAACCACTAGACATTTTTCGGAACAACAACTGAGGAAATGTTCCCTAAACACAAGTAACAATTTAACTGTAGACAATTCTCTTATCAATGATTGCAAAATCATTCTTAAAATAGAGAATAAGCAACAGAACACTCACTAGTCGCTAGTCCATAATTTCAAAAGAAAAAAGGTCACTCTGGTAACTATTGTTAAATGTTAACTTTTATTAAACTATGGGCATTATTTAAAAACACCTATAGAGTATATGGGTCTAATGAATCATATATTCGACACCTCTGATTTGCATTTTAGTTTTTAAATATATTTTTATAATTTAATATAAGTTAATGAAGACCTTTTTTTATGGATAAGTTAATGAAGACCTGAATCATTGTTAATAAGTAAAGATATATTTAAATTTTTTAAAAGAAGACTTTTCATTAAAAACATTAAATTATAAGAATTCTTTTAATAGTTTAACTAAATTATGAGAACTAACGCATTAATTTAATTACACCGTTGATATATGTTAATTCTATGATTTATAATATTTTAATAAATATGATAACTTTAATATATTTAATAATCAATTAGTTATCTTTAATTATTAAATTAGATCATTTAATTGATTTTATTTTTCAAATTATTTATTTATCAAAACTACTAACAATAATATATTTTTACAATTTTTTCGTGTAATAAAATATAAATTTATTTGTCTTTATTTATTATTTTCATAACAATAGTTTATTTCTTACTCGTTAAAAACTACGCTTATTAGAAAATAAAAAATAAATGTATAATGTAATTATGATTTAAACTTATTTATAAATTTTATTGTCCTATATTCCTTATTTTATGCATTTATTGTAAAAGTATTATGTAGTATTTTTTTTAACCTACATTAATTATGAAAAATGTATATCATAAGTAGAAAAAAATGAGTTTAATTTCTATACAATGTAAAACAGTTTTACATTATCATCTAATCATAAATCATTGATAACTATGAAATTTGAGCAAAATTGAAAGTCATTTTTGGCTAATAATGATAATAGTTTTTTCATTTTAGTAGTGTTTTTAATGAAATTACGAAAAAATTAACATCTGTGTAATTTTTTATTAGCAGAAGTAAAAAAAAAAAAAGAAGAATTAAAAAAGTGTTTTAGAGGGAACTTGACGATAAAATGTGGAAGAAAAAGAATTGAAGAAGAGTGGAAGAATTACACAACTTGCTCAGCGTGCAACCCAGGCTCAGCGAATAACGCTCGATTAGCGGGAGGTTTTAGGCTTAGCGTGATGTCTCGCTTAGTGTGCAATTCTCGCTCAGTGCGCAGAACCAGCTTAGCGCAAGAAGGCCCATGAGGAGAAGCCTAGTGTGTGCTTAGTGCACAGATGCGCGCTCAGTACGAGGTCAGCGTGAAAAGTAAGCTACCTTAGGCCTATAAAAGGAGAAGGAAGCAGAAAGAAAAGACACACTGAATCTCAGAACTCTCCAGTGTAGAAATTCAAAGCCTGAGTCTATCCCTAAGGGGAAACCCTCTTTCCTTAGTCATTCCCCCTTTTCTTGTTATTAGTCATTTATCACCTTCTCTCATTAACCCCTGAAGTTTAAAGCCTCTCATGGCTATGTGAGGTTAAATCCTCATTGTTGGGCGCCTGGAGGCCAAAAATGCTTGTAATGTAATTCTCTGTCTATTATCTAATTAATGTTATTCTATTTCCATTATTCTTCTATGTGCTCATCTATTATTATGGTCTCATCATCCATATAATGTTTAGAGGGTAATGCATTGAAAAATGGTTATTTTCTAAAGATCTAGGGAAGAGTAACTTAATAAATTCATTGCTAGAAATAGATTAACATTTATTTTGCCCACAAAATTTTGCATCTCTTATCTTAATGCAGTTTGTTATTTTACCTTTGCAAATAAATTTGGGGGAAAAAGATAAATAAACTAGGCCATTCGTGCGGAAAACTAAAGATAGGGTAATTTAGTAGATGCGGGTGGAAACAGGGAACTCATTAATTAGAGAAAATCTTTTACATTATATTATAAGTAGTTTTGGAATACTAGGCCCCCAACATCATTGCATTCAGATTCTATCTTTTCACATTTAAATTGTTATTTGTTTTTTCTGTTAATTTTTGCTTTGCTTTGCCTTATTCCAAATTTCACATTTACAATTCATTCTCTCTGTCTTCTTCTCCTTCTTTCCATTGCTTAATAATTGGGTTTGAATCACTTAAGTACAACCAAAATCCCTATGGATTCAACACTTGGACTTCCATTTTAACTTGTGATAAAATTGGTACACTTGTTAATTTGTTAACAAGTTTTTGGCGTCATTGTCGAGGACTTTGATTTTCTTACTTGGTTGTTACAAATCCCAATTTGAGAGCCGTCATTCTTTATTTTTTATTTAAATTTATTTATTTATTTGATTTTTTTAAAAAAAAAAACTATTTTTAATTTTTCTTTATCCACTCTTATTTTATTCTTTATATATATATATATATATATATATATATATATATATATATATATATATATATATATATATATATATATAAGTTTTAATTTTTATTGTGATAACCTGCACGGTAATGTTCTCTTTTGTGTATGCAAGAAAACAGCCTTGTTCCCTTGGACCTAGAGATTGAAGCAACTTGCAGAAAGAACAACGCCGCAAGAAAAAAGAGGGAATAACTAGAAGTGCAAAGTGATCAGGAAGAGGGAGGACTTTCATCATCCAAACTATCCTCTCCCTCTTTTGCTACAAGTCCACATCCTTTCTTTGAAGAACACATCATGGCAGAAGATCGTCTACAGAGGATGACGCTAAAGGACTACTCTAGCTCCACCACACCTCAATACTTCACTAGCATTGCTAGACCAGATGTGCAGGCAGCCAACATCTCATACCCACATTCCCTCATCCAACTAATTCAGGGGAATTTGTTCCATGGCCTGCCCAATGAAGATCCATACGTACATCTGGCCACATACATCAAAATCTGCAACACGGTGAAGATAGCAGGAGTGCCAAAAGACGCTATCCGCCTCAATTTATTCTCCTTCTCCTTGGCCGGTGAAGCAAAAAGATAGCTTCACTCGTTCAAGGGGAATAGCCTGCAGACATGGGACGAGGTGGTGGAGAAGTTCCTGAATAAATACTTTCTGGAATCTAAGACCGTAGAGGGTAAGGTGAAAATCTCATCCTTCCACCAATACCCTAATGAATTACTGAGTAAAGCACTTGACCGCTTTCATGGATCACTCCGGAAGACTCCTACACATAGGTTTAGTGAGCCAGTTCAGCTCAACATCTTCATTAATGGCTTGCGACCCCAGTCCAAGCAGATCCTTGATGCCTCAACCGGTGGAAGATCAAGCTAAAAATCCCAGAAGAAGACATGAAGCTAATAGAGAATATGGAAGCTAGTGATCACGCCATCCTCCGTGATCGAGACTACATACCTACAAAGAAAAGCCTTCTTGAGCTCACTTCTCAAGATGCTATGTTGGCTCAAAATAAGCTTTTGGCCAAGACCTTGGCGACCCTCACGACAACTATGAGTAATCTTCCTCAACAACTACATGCAGTGCAACCTTCATCAGTCATACACAATGGAGGATGCAACATTTGTGGAGGTGCTCATAAGTCAGGCTCATGCATGGTTCAAAACGATACAACTAACAAGGTTAACTACATGGGAAATCAGAATCGTCAGGGATTCTATCAAGGCGGACCACCGGACTTTTATCAGAGAGTTAATTTTTCGCAGGGCCAAGGTTGGAGATCTTATCTAGGGAATAATTTCAACCAAGGAGGACCATCTCCTCAGCCTCCTAGCCAAGAGCTAAGTTGTCAGGAGAAACCCACTAAGCTGGAAGAATTGCTGGTATAGTAATCACATCAGAAAAGCATTAATGTAGCAATCAGAAATATGGAGGTTCAAATGGGCCAATTAGCTCAAAAAAAAGCTGAAAGGCCCACTAGAATCTTTGGGGCCAACATTGAGAAAAATCCAAAGGAAGAATGCTGTTAAACAAGTAGCCTCAATAACTTAAGAGGGGGGGTAAATTAAGTTTAAAAAATTCCCCTAATCAAATTTTAATTCTCTCTTGAATCAGAATATGCACACTCAATATAAATTAAGTAAAAGAATGATTCAAATAAAACTTCTTCAAAGCAAAAATAAAATGCAATAAATTAAAGAAGTTTGAGGGAAGAGAGAATGCAAACTCAGTTTTTGTACTGGTTCAGCCATGCCCTGTGCCTATGTCCAGTCCCCAAGCAACCCGCTTGAGATTTCCACTATCTTGTAAAATCCTTTTACAAAGTCTGAACCACACAGGGACACCCTTCCCTTGTGTTCAGAAACCTTTACAACTTAAGAGACTCTCAGTTTCTTGAACAACAATCGTTTGCTTTTGAGTAAGAAGATTATTTCTCTCTTGAAGAGAAGAATATTACAAGATGAAGATTGTATAAGAATCCTTATAGATTTTGCAAGTGTTTGGCCAAGGCTTTCTTTTGAGAGGATAGGACAATTATTGTTCTGAAAACTCTAAGGAAATTTGAACCCAAATCACCTATTTATAGGCCTTTGGTGGCCTTTCAAAATCTTGTGAACAGTTGTGACTCTTAGGAGTTATTTTTAAAATTTTCTCATTGGTAATCGATTACATAAATGTGGTAATCAATCACAGTTACTTATGAAGAGTTATGACTCTTCAGACTTGACATTCAAAATTTCGTATTTGGTAATCGATTATAAAACTGTTGTAATCGATTACAGGTTTTGAAATTTAAATTCAAAATTTCTAAAAGCTGTTTAAAACAATTTTTATCTTCAGGTAATCGATTACATCTTTTGTGTAATCGATTACACAGTTTAAAATTCAAATTCAAATATATGTAAATTGTTTTAAAACTCATTTAGCTTTTGGTAATCGATTACATCCTCTGGTAATCAATTATCAAAGAGAAAAACATTTATTTCAAAATAGAGTTTCACTTTAATCCTTTGTAAAATGTTTTGAGGAGTTAATCTAAGGCCAAACCTGTGCAACCTCATTTAAGGAATTCTTTTAACACACTATGGACTAATTGTTCATCATTTCTCTTGAATTCTTGTGATCTTGACTTTGACCAAACTTGAATAGCTTTCATCTTTGGCATCATCAAAACTTCATATAACATATGCTTCTACAAATGCAAGGCAGTCGTCACCAGAAACCAAAAGCAGGAGGGTGAAGAAACTGACGAAGTGTTACAGGATGCGAGCATAGAGAAAGAAGAGGATGCTGAGGAGGAAGAAAAGAATGAAAAGGTTTCAACACAGAAGACCAAGAGTCAACTAGCCCGGGAAGCCAAGAGAGAGATACCACCAGTTTCGCTAAAGGAGGCACCGTACCCTCTGGTGCCATCAAAGAAGGACAAGGAATGCTACTTCAAGCGGTTCCTTGACATATTCAAAAGGCTAGAGATTACTATCCCTTTTGGAGAGGCCCTACAACAGATGCCGCTATACTCAAAATTTTTAAAGGACCTCCTCACTAAAAAGGGAAATTACATCAATAGTGAGACCATTTTGGTGGGAGGCAATTGCAGTGCGGTGATTCAAAAGTTGCCTCCTAATTTCAAAGATCCAGGAAGCGTCACAATCCCCTATTCTATTGGGGATATATCTGTAGGTAAAGATCTTACTGATTTATGAGCAAATATCAATTTAATGTCATTTTTCATGTGTAGGAGAATAGGGAACCTAAAAGTTGACCCCATTAGGATGACACTCCAGCTGGCAGACCACTCCATCACCAGACCATTTGGAGTAGTAGAAGATGTCTTGGTCAAGGTCTGCCACTTTACCTTTCTGGTGGACTTTGTGATTATGGACATTGAGGAGGATGAAGAAATTTTGCTGATTCTGGGGAGACCATTCATGCTGACCGGCAAATGTGTGGTAGACATGGGGAACGGAAACTTGGAGCTAAGCATGGATGATCAGAAGGTCACCTTCAACCTTTTTGAAGCAGTTAAACATCCCAACAATAACAAGCCATGCTTCAAGGTGGAGGCAGTCGAGCAAGAGGTAGACCACGCTATGCAATACCTAACTATTCACTCATCATTGGAAAAGGCTCTAATAAAGGAATTTGTGATGCAATCCTACCCCCAAGGGAATTGGATAGAAGACTCTAAGGTGATTGGGCCAGAGATGCAAGAAAAGGCCCTAAGGTTCTCATGAGCCTTAGGGTAGATTTTGGGCCCATGGGCTAAGTATGAGCCCACTTATCTTTGTACATATTAGATTAGGATTTCATTATTTTTGGGTCTTGTATTTAGGGCTCCATAATGTAGGTAGGGTATCCTAGAAATGTAGGATTTTTCAACCCTTGTATTTTAGGGCACCTATACTAGTTTTTGTATTAGGGGTAGTTTTGTAATTTCACATGCATTAAGTGAATATTTGATGTGTGTGTTGAGAAATAAATTTAATTGAATTGGGAGAAGGCCAGTCCAATTTAATTTTAGAGGGGGAGGTAAGCATTTGCTTGCTACACCCCATTGCCACATCATATAGTCACACTTTGTGCATGTCCTTCATGCTTTACATGCCTCAACCTAAGCACACTTAGTGGAGAATCTTGGACTTGATCTTGGATTAGTGGGCTGAACCATAGCTAAAATTCACTAATCATAATTAGTGAAATTTTGGCTACACAAACTCAATTTCAAATTCAAGTGAAATTTGAATAGAAATTCAAATTTCCCTCCAATTTTGTTTGACACTTAGGCTATAAATAGAGGTGATGTGTGTGTATTTTTTCAACTTTGATCATTTGAGAATTAAACTTCAAAGTTAAGACCTCTTTTGTGGCACAAAATTTCGTGCTCCCTCTCCTTCTCCCTCCATTCTTCTTCTCCTACCTCCAAGCTCTTATCCATGGCTTCCTATGGTGGTGAGCTTCTTCTTGACTCATCTTCTCCTTGAAGTGGCGTCTCCTCTCAACTCTTCTTCTCCATTCTCCTGCCATTAAAATTCATGAAGCAAAGGACTCCATTGATGAAGAAGATCCAAGGCCTACAAGCTCCAATGGAGCTACATCAAGTTGATTGCCTGACCAATGACGAGGAAAAGGATCTGGAAGCCTGCCTAGAATACTTGGAGCGACTCAAAGAGACTTATGAAGGGGAAGATATTATTGAAGCCCTAAAGGAGGACATCCCTCCAGAAAAGCCAAAATTGGAGTTGAAGACCCTACGAACCTAAAGTATGCCTTTCTAGAGGAGAACGAAGTCAAGCCAGTTGTAATCAGCAACAACCTCTCAGCAGAAGAATAAGCACGATTAATGGAAGTTCTCAAGAAGCACAAGGAGGATATTGGGTGGCACATCTCAAATCTCAAGGGAATCAATCCGGCCTATTGTATGCATAGGATCATGATGGAGGAGGAGTAGTGAGACAACCATAGAGAAGACTCAATCCATGCATGAAGGAGGAAGTAAGGAAGGAAGTACTCAAGCTACTAGAGGCTGGACTCATCTACCCTATCTCTGACAGTGCTTGGGTGAGTCCAGTTTAGGTGGTGCCAAAGAAAGGAGGTATGAATGTCATCTGCAATGAGAAGAATGACCTGATTCATACATGGACTGTCATCGGATGGAGGATGTGCATCGACTATCGAAAGCTTAATGAGGCAACCAGGAAAGATCATTTCCCCTTGGCTTTCATGGATCAGATGCTGGAGCGGTTAGCAGGACAGTCTTTTTACTGTTTTTTAGGCGGGTACTCAGGATATAACCAGATTGCAGTGGATCCTAAGGACCAGGAAAAGACGGCTTTTACATGCCCTTTTGGTGTCTTTGCCTATAGAAGGATGCCATTTGGGTTATGTAACGCATCTGCCACTTTCCAAAGGTGCATGCTAACCATCTTTGCTTACATGGTGGAGAAGTGCATAGAAGTCTTCATGGACAATTTTTTAGTCTTTGGGCCTTCCTTTGATTGCTGCTTGACAAATCTAGAGATGGTGCTGCGAAGATGTGTCGAGACCAACCTGGTACTGAACTGGGAGAAGTGTCACTTCATGATTCGAGAAGGGATAGTTTTGGGCCATAAAATTTTAGCCCAAGGCATTGAGGTGGATAAAGCAAAAATTGATGTCATCGAAAAGTTACCACCACCAGTAAATGCCAAGGATATTAGAAGCTTTCTTGGACATGTAGGTTTCTACAAAAGATTCATCAAGGACTTCTCCAAGATAGCCATGCCATTAAGCAATTTTCTAAATAAGGATGTCGTCTTCAAGTTTGATGAAGAATGTCGTGAAGCCTTTCAGACTTTGAAGGAAAAATTGGTATCTGCCCCAATAATGGTTGCACCTGACTAGAGCAAGGAGTTTGAGTTGATGTGTGATGTCAGTGACTATGCTGTGGGTGCAATGTTAGGACAACGGCAAGACAAAGTCTTCCATGCTATATATTATGCCAACAAAGTCTTGAATGACGCACAAATGAATTATGCAACTACTGAGAAGGAAATGTTGACCATCGTCTATGTTTTAGAAAAATTCTGATCCTATCTGGTGGGGTCCAAGGTTATAATCTTCGCAGATCATGCAGCCATCAGACATCTTCTCGCTAAGGCAGACTCAAAGCCAAGATTGATAAGATGGGTTTTGCTGCTCCAGGAGTTTGATATCGTCATTAAGGACTAGAAAGGATCCGAGAATGAGGTAGTTGACCACCTTTCTCAGTTGGTAAATGAAGAAGTGAGGAAAAATGAGAGGGAAGTAAAGGAGGAATTTCCAGACGAACGTATGTTGGCGGTAGCTAAAAGACCCTGGTTCGCAGACATTTCTAATTATAAGGTTACGGGGGTCATTCCACAGGATCTCAATTGGCATCAACAACAGAAGTTCCTTCATGATGTCTGCCTTTATGTCTGGGATGATCCGCATCTATTCAAGAGAGGGGAAGATAATTTACTGAGGAGGTGTGTAACCGGAGAAGAAGCCCAAAGCATTCTATGGCATTGCCACAGTTCATCATATGGAGGCCATTATAGTAGAGATGGGACAACTGCCAAAATATTGCAGGCCGGATTTTTCTGGCCCTCTCTTTTCAAGGATGTCCATAATTATGTGCTTCATTGTGACCAATGCTAGCGAACAGGAGGAATTTCCATGAAGAACGAGATGCCATTGCAGAATATCATCAAGGTAGAGGTTTTCGCTTGATGGGGAATTGATTTTGTAGGGCCTCTACAATCCTCATACGGGAATATATACATCCTAGTAGTTGCATATTATGTGTCCAAATGGGTGGAAGTCATATCCACTCCGAAGAATGATGTCGGGGTCGTGATTAAGTTTCTAAAGAAGAATATCTTCTCCCGCTTTGGAGTTCCCAAAGTACTAATCAGCGATGGAGGGACCCACTTTTGCAATGCACAACTACAGAAGGTTATGGGCCACTATAATGTCAGACATAACGTGGCTTCACGTTATCATCCTCAGACCAATGACCAGGCATAAGTGTCCAATAGAGAATTAAAGAGAATCCTAGAGACCGTCGCGTCCTCAAGGAAAGATTGGGCAGCAAAGCTGGACGACGCCTTATGGGCATACAAGACCGCATTCAAGACTCCCCTAGGCCTAGCACCATTTCAGATGGTCTATGGGAAAGCGTGTCACTTGTCGGTGGAGCTGGAGCATAGGGCCTACTAGGCCCTCAAATTCCTGAATTTTGACGGCTCATAGTCCAAAGAGAAGAGAAGATTGTAGCTACTGGAGTTGGAAGAAATGAGGCTTAATGCATATGAATCCTCCAGGTTTTATAAACAGAAGATGAGGATGTATCATGACCAAAAGCTGCAAAAAAGGACCTTTTAGCCAGGACAATAGGTATTATTGTATAATTCAAGGTTGCGGCTTTTTCCTGGAAAGATCAAGTCCAAGTGGTTCGGGCCATTCGTGGTCAAAGAAGTAAAGCAATCTGGAATAGTGGAGCTGATAAACCCTGCCACATCTAATCCTGAGAAGACATGGATCGTCAATGGTCAGAGGCTGAAAGTCTATCATGGGGGTGATATTGAGAGGCTAACCACCATCATCCCTCTTCAAGACCCGTAAAAAAAGGGGTTCCCGAGTCAAGCTAGTGACATTAAAGAAGCGCTTACTGGGAGGCAACCTAGCAATTCTTGCCCCTCTTCTCTTTTCTCTTCTCTATTTTTATTTTATTTTCTTTTCCTTTAATTTCCTTCATGCATAGTTATTTTTCCTTTCAGGAATATATGGAAAAAACACGTCACTCAGGCGCTAAGCACCCTCACAGCGAGATTCATGCTTAGCAGGCACTCTCCTGCTAAGCGCAAAGGAATTTCAAATCTGGGAGGGAAGGCCAAAGGACATCGCCCTTGGTGTGCTAAGCGGGCTGGGCTCGCTAAGCACGAGCATCATTAATGCACAGTAATTGTAATATTGCCTGCTAGGCGAGTACCACTTGCTAAGCTACAAAACTTTAACTATAGGCAGTATGGAGATTGCCCAAAAGCCTTTCCCTTCCTTCATCTCTCTTAAGTGCAAACTAAATCTCCCTCGTGCTCTCCCATTCTCTCTAGTTCTCACCCAATACTTTACTATTCAAGCGAACCACCCCTGCATTCCTGTTATTACTCACTGACCATCATTGCATCACAAAACTTCATCCTTTGGAGATCCTTTTATTGTTAGAACCCACACACAAAGCATACAAGGTAGTTGGACATCTATTGAGTTGTTGAAAATCTTATGTGTGTTTGATCTTTTGTAGGATCACTCACGCTAAGCCCGTGCCTATGGCTTAGCTAGAAAAGACGTTCTGGGCAAAGTGTTCTGGATAATTTTTTGGTGAGAACTCGCTAAGCTGCCATCGCACGCTTAGCGAGTTCCTGAAGTCTGGAGAACAGCTAACAATGTGCTAAGCGAGCAAGCCCCGCTTAGCGAGCTCATCCATGGGAAGGTAGGCAGATGGGTTTAGTGGAACTCCTGGCGCTAAGCCCCACAGGCTCAATGCCCACTCATGCTAAGCCTCCATTCCAGTGCTTCTGGGCTTAGCGAGCCACTCGCGCTAAGCCCACAGACTTTATGCACTGGTGCTAAGCGCACTCTGGCGGCTTAGCACCCACGCTATAATTCACCTTTGCTTTCTGCACCCCAATTTTTTACTAACAATACTCCTTGTTTCCGGTATTTAGCATATGGCTGCTAGGAAAAGGTGTGTTGTGCCCGCTCAGCCTCAGGAGGGGGAGCTTGCATGGGAATCCTCCTGATTATCCTCAGAGATTGCATGGCACATGTACCAAGACAATGTTCACCTCTGGAACATCCTTCCAGAGAGGAACGTACAACTCACCCCCACTATGTTCGACGAATTTTATGGGGAGCTCCAACACTGACAGTGGCATTGCAGGCTCACACGCCTCCTAGAGAAGAGGATCAACGTTGCTTTAGTACGTGAATTCTACGCATATGTGTACGATCCAGAGGATGGCTCGCCTATATACTACAGGGTCAGGGGACAGGTCATTCAATTCGACGTTGAGACATTGAACGACTTTTTAGAGACCCTCATTGTCATTCTGGAAGGGGAGGAGTACCCCACATGCTCCTAGTACCTACACAACTACCCTGACCACCAGGCCATTGAGGCAAAGCTATGCACTCCAGGCGGTCAGTTCATTCTTAACACTGACGGAGCCTCATGGAAGCTACTTAGGAAGGACCTTACTACATTGGCTCAGACATGGAGGGTTCTAAGCTACTTCAATTTGGCTCCCACCTCTCTCACACCTCAGATCTGAATGTGGATCGGGCATGTCTCATCTATATTTTGGTGTCGCAAATGGACATCGACTTGGGCAACATGATATCTGGCTAGATCACACAGATTGCCCAGTCTAGCACCTCCCGGCTTGGCATTCCTGCATTGATCATGACATTATGCGATATTCAGGGGGTCACCTCAGACACCTTGACCTTTTAGTCGCTCAGTCATGTGATCAACTTAGCACACATCAGGAAGAACTACTGGAATCCAGCAGATCCTTCCATTACCTTTCCAAGATCGAGGAGGGTTCAAGCCAGAGCAGCACCAAACGCACCTCCAGTCCCTTCACCAGCCAACCCACCACCCGCAGTTCCACCAGCCTTCGCCATCCTCCTCCCAGTCAGAGCCGCTAGCCTAGATGATACGAAGCATTCACCTAGGCCAGCGCTTCATTGTTGAGAGTGTTCATCATCTCTCCGCTCACTTGGCCATGGACCCTCCGCTCATGACGCCAGAGGACTTCCTTCAGCGAGTCACCTGGCCAGGAGACCTGCCCTCACATGATTGGGGGGTGAGACCTCTAGCGTCAAAGATGTTGTAGATACCAGAGCTGATACTAATTATGTTGCAAATGTTACAGAAGCTCAGGACACGTGGGACCCATGGTCCACACAAGACTGAGGAGTTTCTTTTGTTTTGCTTTCTTTATTTTAGTTGGCTTTATGGCTTTCTTTAGTTTTTATGTTTCTTTCTGTAGTTTTTCTTTTATTTTGCTTTAGTTTAAAATTTGGTGTACCTTTCTTTTCAGTAATGATAATTTAATTCCAACAATTATTTATTTTAGTTATTAAATAAATAAAATTGCATGATAGACAAAGGGAATCGATAAGTAGTTGTTACTTGTTCTCAATGAATTGATGCATGAGATGCACTAATGAGATGATGGTGAAAGTTCTGATTTTTGTGAGCAGGTGTCATTGTGAGTGAGGAAGTAGGAATCGAAAGAGCAAAAGTAAAGAGGTTAGCATGCCTGAACGAAAATCATAGTAGGGTAAGCCAAGCACTTCAATAAATGTTCGGTGAGATGTGTGAACATATAACTATGAGAGAACGACTGTTCTTAATTTCTTGACTTTGTGTGATTCTCAGACTGTTTGAATACATACATAGGGTGGAAATGATCAAGGCCTTGTTTGATTGTCTTAGTCACTTAGCCAAATAGCCAAACCTATTATTTGAATGAATCCCTTGCACCCAGTTGAGCCTAATGCAATTAATTGTTTTTTTTCTCCCGAGCCTAAGGAAATTAATGACCACCTTATCCTAGGTTGTAGGAGAGCACGAGTCAAGGAAAATTTACCCTTAATTTGGGGGAGTTGGAATTTTGGTTAGGTGAAAAATTTTGTTTCAAGAACATCACCAACAACACACACTCAAATGTAAAGTGTGATAAGTTGCTACAGTACTAGTTTAATTTCTAAAGAAAAAAAAATTGTGTTTCAAATAAAGAGCTGATAGCAACTAAGTGCTAAATAAAATTTATGTGCTATTAGGAATAAAAGAAAGGCAGTTGGCTCTTTGAATATAGTCATGGGTTATCAGGTAGGTGCTCTTTTGGAACCTAATTTTGAATCCAAAGAAAGATCATGAGTTCCTTGTTAGCCCAACCATGTTACAAGCCTAAAAAGCCCTTAGTGATCCACAGTATGTGTGTATGATTACATTAACTAAGATGAAATGCAAAGTTGGGAACATCATTTTTAGTTGTTGAAATTAAAAACACCCTTAGCCGAGACATTTGTGCATTGAGAGAAACACTAGCCTTGTGAGGAATGAAGTGTGGTAAGTTTGCCTTGATGAAGTTCTTACTTGCTAACCTTTTTCATCTCCATGTGTAATTCTTCATGCTTCCATCACAAAATCAAGACTAATACAAGCTCTGAATCAGGAAACGAAAGGTTTGAAAGGATTCACAGTTATCTCATGTGTTGAGACACTTAGAACTTGTCTTTTGCTTGAGGACAAGCAAATGTTTTAAGTTGGGGGAGTTGATAACTGCAAAATCTGAGCTAAATTGATAGTCATTTTTGGCTAATAATGATAATAGTTTCTTCATTTTAGTAGTGTTTTTAATGAAATTACGAAGAAATTAACATTTGTGTAATTTTTTATTAGCAAAAGTAAAAAAAAAAGAATTAAAGTGTTTTAAATGGAACTTGACGATAAAATGTGGAAGAAAAAGAATTGAAGAGTGGAAGAATTGCACAGCTCGCTCAGCGTGCAACCCAGGCTCAGCGCATAACGCTCGCTTAGCGGGAGGTTTCAGGCTTAGCGCGATGACTCGCTCAGCGCGGGCCCTCGCTCAACGCGCATGACCGACTTAGCACAAGAAGGCCCACAAGGAGAAGCCTAGTGCACGCTCAACGCGAGGTCAACGTGAAAAGTAAGCTACCTTATGCCTATAAAAGGAGAAGGAAACAAAAGAAAAAGACACATCGAGTCTCAGAGCTCTCTAGTGCAGAAATCCAAAGCCTGAGTCTATCCCTTAGGGGAAAACCTCTTTCCTTAGTCATTCCCCATTTTTTTGTTATTAGTCATCTATCACCTTCTTCCATTAACCACTGAAGTGTAAAGCCTCTCATGGCTATGAGAGGCTAAATCCCCATTATTGGGCGCCTGAAGGCCAAAAAGGCTTGTAATGTAATTCCCTGTCTATTATCTAATTGATGTTATTCTGTTTCCATTATTCTTCTATGTGCTCATTTATTATTATGGTCTGATCATCCATATAATGTTTAGAGGGTAAAGCATTGAAAAATGGTTATTTTCTAAAGAACTGGGGAAGGGTAACTTAATAAATTCATTACTAGAAATAGATTCACATTTATTTTGCCCACGAAATTTTGCATCTCTTATCTTAATGCAATTTATTATTTTATCTCTGCAAAGAAATTTGGGGGAAAAAGATAAATAAACTAAGCCCTTCGTGCGGGAAACCAAAGATAGGATAATTCAGTAGATGCGGGTGAAAACATGAAACTCATTAATTAGAGAAAATCCTTTACATTATATTATAAGTAGCCCAACATTATTGCATTCTGATTCTATATTTTCACATTTAAATTTTTATTTGTTTTTTCTATTAATTTTTGCTTTGCTTTATTCCAAATTTTACATTTACAATTCATTGTCTCTGTCTTCTTCTCTTTCTTTCCATTGCTTAGTAATTGAGTTTACATCACTTAAGTACAATCAAAGTTCATCTGGATTCGACATTTGGACTTCCATTTCAATCTTTATTACTTGTGATAAAATTAGTATACTTGTCAATTTGTTAACAATCATAGTTTGAATTATTTTAAAAAGTCAACAAATTTATCAAACGTGATAATTTGTGATTTGATGACTTTATAAAACTTTTTATACTATTAGTACATGACACTTCTTCTAAAAAAAGAATATAGACTTTATTACATGAAACATTTGTAGAAAATATTATTTGTTAATAATTTTTATAAGTTTGTAAAAAAAAATTATCAATATTTTTTTTAAATCTATCAAATAATCTAATTGATTATAATTAATTGATAATCATAAAATATCTTAAAGTTACCATATTTATTAAGATATTATAAACGTATAATTAACATATATTAATGGTGTAGATTTTGCTTATGTCTTTTAGACTTATATTTGATGTGAACGGATTCTATTCCTACCTTATTAATTCTAGAAAATAATTAAATTTCATCATAAATATAAGAATTCGTATGAAAAATATTTTGTAGTTCTTTTAACATATATATATATATATATATATATATATATATATATATATATATATATATATATTGTGTTAGAAACCTTTTTAATGGAAACTGTTAAACGATTTTGACTAAAGAATTCAAAACAATATTTTTTTAGAGAAAAAAAATATAATATTTAATAATATGAGGAATTGGTGACTTAGTTGATTACGTGAACAAATAAACCTTTTACACTTTCAGACATAAAGCATAGCACTAATTTGACTTATTAACAAAACTAATTAATAAATAAACAACTTTAACTCAGGACACTTGGAAAGTAAGCAGGTGTGAAAATGTTAGAATGTTGGTAATCGGTACTTATGCTCGGATCGTGATTCATGAGATAAATTTGTTTTTCATCAAACAACTAATTTTAATATGAAATGGAAAAAATTGTTTAGGAATTATACACCAAAAAAACATGATTGCGGTTGTATATGTTATTGATTAAATAAGAATTAAAGAAAAAGAATAAAAATATTCATGCCAATGCAAGTATTTAAAATTATAGTTAAAAAAATAAGAATTAGACTAATATTGAGTTGCACACTTTACAAATTATGTTTGTGTTATTTTTCATCTTTAAAATAGTTTAAATAATATGTTTTATTATTCAAAGTGTTAATTAAATTATTAAGGATAAAAAATAAAATAAACATAATAAAATATAAAAAAATTACAAAGATGAAAATAAAATAAAATATTAAATGATAAGAACTAAAATAGTATTTAAACTTAAATTCAATTTAAAACCAAATAATATTTGGATTGAGATGAGTTTTCTTTGCATGAATACTGGCATAAGTTAGATAGCCCCACATAATATTTTAATTTTTTTAACTCTAAAATTAAAAACGAAACATCAATTTACAGGTTTTTAACATTCAAAATTATATATCATAGTACTTAAACCTATGTTGTAATAATACACAATAATGTCTATTAACAATAATAAGCACACTTATAGAATTAAAAAAAATGGAAAATTCTTAAATTGATTTTTCATTTAAAAAATGGCATTATATTAAGTGTTTTTCATTGATCTGTTGTGATCATTTTTAAATGATTTTGACTAGGTTTACCAATTTTGACCACCAGTTCTCTCTATTTTTTTGACTAATTATTCTCAAGATGATTTAGATAATTTACTTAAATCGAATATTAAACTAATATATCGACTTTCCAACTAGACCTTTTGTTGAATCCGGAACATGACACCGGCTAACGTGGGAGGAAACTAAAAATTCACCAATAATGGATCTAGTTAGTTTTCTAAATCAACGGTTAAACCTCTTTTTTCTTCTTTGTTTTCTTTGTGTTTCCCTACTTGCCCCTGTCCCTTTCTCTCTCAGCGGTGAAATTGTCCGTCGCCACCGTCGTCCGTTACCGCGGCCCTCCTTCTATGTTACAGACAATCTTGCTCCTTCATTTCAACCTCGCCTACAACCACCGAATTCCACCACCCCATACTCCCAAACCGCAAGCACTGGCGAAACCCCATCTCTCTCAGATTTTTCCGTTTAAGGTCCTTTTAGTTTGATGATGGCGATGGAGAGGTGGAGTGCGGTGGTCCTTGGTGGTTGGGTGAGACGTGTGTGGTGGCGTCACACTCCGTGGTTGTCGGGGAAGGGTTAGGGTGAATTGTCGCAAATAGAGGGGTGAGGGGGTAAATTAGGAAAGACAAAGAAAATTAAATAATAGAAAAAGGAAAAAGGCAAAAGGCAAAAGAAAATCTTAACTGTTTGTTTAAAAGTTGAATAGATGCAAATCCGACTGTAAAAATATAGGCAAAAGGCAAAGGAAAATCTTAACTGTTTGTTTAAAAGTTGAATAGATGCAAATCCGACTGTAAAAATATATTTTCCCACGGTGAGAGACATTTAGGGTAGTGGAAAGCAAAAAGCGATTGAGGCGATTTTCTTTGGCCCTAATAATTGAACACTTTTCATTTTTTTTATAACTATGTCATAAATTTATCATGATATAATGTATTATTTATTATATTATTTTCATACATAAGACTATCCAGTTTTAAGATGCCAATAATTTAATTGTAATCTTATTGTTTAGGGTTTAGTATCTTTTGATTTCCAATCTTTTTAGGATTTTTGCTTCTAGTCCCTAAACTATTTTAAAATAGTTTTTAATCCCCTTAATTATTTTGTAAGGAAGGAAAAATGGACTAAAAATAAAAACAGAAAAATATAAAAGTTAAGAGATTAAAAAAGTTTTAGTTTCTTAATTAACTATTAGACCTTGACCAATAAAAAAAGTTTAGGGATTAAAAACATAAATCCTAAAAAGATTAGGAACTAAAAATATTTAACCTATCATTTATTTAAAAGAAGTTAAGAAAAATAATTTTGCATCTATTTTAGACTTTATCTCTCTTGTCTCACCCCCTAAAAATATTATTAAAATTAGTATATAACTCAAATTTTTTGTAAGAATGTATGATCTATAAAAAGATATTTTGGTAAAAATGATCATGATAATGATGATAGGAAATAAAACAAAAGAAATTCAAATTTCACTAAAAATGTTAAATTCTAGCAAAAGATAACATCATTTTTCAAATACATATATTGTTTCTATAATTATTTTATTTTAAATAACATATTATTGCTAAATTATTTTAAATAACATATTATTAGTTTGAGTGAAACTTAATTTATTCAATTTCCTTAAGCAATGAGCATTCTAGGTTTTAGTCTTTGTAGATGAAAAACATGGTTAAGAGGAGGAACTCACTATAGGTGGTCAATCAGGTTCCTGATGATATTAATTATCGACAAAATTAATGGATATTTCAATATAATATTTTCTCCAGTTGTCAGATTGACAACAATTAGAGTTGTTCTAAGAATGTATGTTGCATTTGATTTACATCTTGAACAACTTGATGTAAAGACTGTTTTTCTCCATGGAGAACTTGAAGAGGAAATATATATGCTGCAACCAAAAGGCTTTAAAGAACAAGGAAAAGAAAACTTGGTTTGTAGGTTGACCAAATCTTTGTATATACGATCTGAAGTAGGTGCCAAGATGCTGGTACAAGAGATTAGATTCCTTCATTGTTAGCCTTGGATGCAACAAAGTAAGTTCATGCCATTGTACGTGCTACAATAGGTTTGATGATAATGATTTCATCATTTTGTTGAATGTGGATGACATGTTGGTGGTAGACCCCAACAAAGATATGAAGAACTTGAGACCTACAAACAAGATTTTAGGGATGCAAATTCATCGAGATAGAAAAGACAGGAAGATTTGGCTTTCTCAGAAGAATTAGTTACTGAAAGTCTAGTGACGATTCGACATGCAAGATTGTAAGTTGATTTCTACCTCACTTTCTATGAATTATAAGTTATCCTCAAGTATGAGTCCTAGTAATAAAGTAGAGAGGATGGAAATGTCTTGTGTATCGTATGGATCAATGGTGGGAAACATTCACTATTACAGAAATGGGTTTTTAAGTCGGTTTTTAAAGACATTTTATGACGGTTTTTAACCGTCGTAGAACGCAGTGTCGTAAAATCAACGTATATTTACAACGACGGTTTTATAACCGTCTTTGTATAGTCAATTTTTTAAGACGGTTATTCGAATAACCGTTTTAGTATGTGTTATTTATCAAAGACGGTTTTTGACATAACCTGTCTTAATATAATAGACTTTTTATGACGGTTGTACGCATAACCGTCTTAGAAAGTCTTACATACACAAACTATACTAAGACGGTTAAAGAAAAACTGTCTTAGTATAATGGACTTTTTACGACGGTTATATATACAACCGTCTTAAAAAGTTATAAATATACAGACTATACTAAGACGGTTATGGAAAAAATGTCTTAATATAGTCATCTTTCTAAGACGGTTGAACGTATAACCGTCGTAGAAGGTCCATTATACTAAGACGGTTTTCCCATAACCGTCTTAGTATGTCTAGTCTAATTTATTTATTTTTGTACCTTTTTCTGCTTGATTTTTATATAGTCTACATTTTTCCAACAATTTACATTATCATATAATAGAAGTTTCAACTAATTGACATTAGAATATGTAACATTGTTAGCATGGTAGAATATATATGTAATAATGGTTCTTAGAATATTGACAATTAATTTGAAACTAACATACAAGTTTGTGATCTACAGGGCATCCTTAAATAAACTTAACTTTCCAGATGGAACATAATGCGTTTCAAGGCCAACATATATTGCACCTGAGGGAGTAGAAATCCTCTTTCCAATCAGTCCAAGATAAATACCTGAATTAAAAACAATATTTAAAGTAACATGAATCAGAATCCTTTTTCTCTAATTCTTATAAGAGTGAGAATGCATTTATGTTTTTAATAATTCATAGTATTTGTTGTAAAATAATTAAAGATATTCTGATAAAAAAATAATTAATATATCAGAAACTTCAAAAAAGAGTCTTAAATTTAGGTTAGGGAAGTAGGTAGTATTTTCTTTCCCCAAATCCATCTTTGAGAAATTTAAAATACATGACTAAATGACTAACTCTCATGCTGTGAATCTAATTCAAATTTGAGAAATGCCTAGCATCACACTTCCAAATACATTATTTCCAACAAACTATTTACTATTAGTTGAAATTTATTGAAATTCACAAAATAATAAATTTCAATAATAAGTGTAAAGTGTATTGCTAACACAATTGCATGTACTCTGACAATTACTTAATATTATTGTGCCAAAAGGAGTCGAGTGTAGTCTATAAACTCTATTGAGAACAGGGAAAAGCAAAGAACAGAGCATGCAAGATGTGATAGATGGATGTGCTCACCATAGTCACCGTGGGAAAAAACTTTCAGACAAGACTTGCTAGACAAATGCCACAGTCGCACTATTTTGTCCATTGAAGATGAGCAAGCGCTGACCAAACAAAAAAACAAATGCATTGAAGATAAGCATATATATGGTTTAGTTTATATTTTTAAAACACACCGTATCATCATTACAAATGTTTCAATTTTAGATAGTCTCTAAATAACCATATAACCAATTCAATGACATCTTCGTAGCTTACAATAATATTTGTCAAAAATTTATTTTTCGCATTTAAATCACCCTGCACGATGCTTAGATCCAAATCCCAATACTAGAATATGAGGAGAACTTAGCAAATTAGAAACGGGTTAAAAAATATTTAAATTCAAAATAGTAAAAATTAATATAAATTAGAACAAGTATCTATTTTTTTATAATTTGTCTAATAATATATTTAGACCTACTACAATAAACTTGAGAAGAAATTGAAATTTTAACATCAATTTTCTAGGAATTTTTTTATAATTTGTCTAATAATATATTTAGACCTACTACAATAAACTTGAGAAGAAATTGAAATTTTAACATCAATTTTCTAGGAATTAGAGAAAATCAATTCAGAAATCTTCTCACAGAACTTTATCTAGTTCTTAAAATTCATATGTTTATTACCTACTTACATTCATTTGTTGGGCAAAATGAAAGATTCACCGAGCAAATAAAGCTTTTGAAAAGTGGTGCTTCTAACTTCTATTTTCTAGGCTCCAAAACCTTGACCTTGAGCTACTCCAAATTCCTTTATATTAAAAAGACTTCAAACGTTAATAATTTAGCTTAAACTTTAAAAGACTAGTTAATTAAATTCCTAAATAGTTACATTCTAACTAAAAATGGGCCAAACATAGTTTTAAATTAAGGTTAAATGAAATAATTGATCTCATACATACCTAAAAAGGTAGACATAAAATGCAATAATCATACATCATGTTTTTTATACAACACATGTTCACCATTTTTTAAACAAAGCCTTAAAAATAAGAAATAAAAATAGAAATTTTTGTAATTATTTGTAAACAACAGAAACTGGAAAATAAACTAGCTTTGTTGGTGTCAATGGTAAACTCTCATTTTGATAAACTACATATGTTCACCAATTTCTATACAAGTCTTTAAAATAGGAGATAAAATAAAAATAATGTCATCTTTGTAATTATTTATAAAAACAAAAAATGCAAACAAAAATATTTTAAAAAATCAAATATGCTTGTAGCTACTAGATAAAGGCTCAATGGTTTTGTACAGTGTATACGAATTTCTAAGCAAATTTCATTCTACTATAACAATTTCAGTATTTCCTTCCGTTTACATAAGTATAATGCACCCTTGGGTCATTGCTTTGCCTTTTGGCATTTAATGGCCTCAATATTACCCGTGCCATATATATTATTTATTATATTTATTTTATTATTTATGTTAATATTATATTTAATTTTTATTACTATTAATATTATTTACTATTATATATAGATACAAAAAAATAAAATAGAAATGAAAGATATTTGATGAAGAGATAGATAAATGAGTGAAAATAAATTAAAAAATATTATAATTTATTTCACAAGTCACACAAAGGTTCTGCAACGGCAATGGGACAATATGAAGTCTACAAAACTCAAGAAACTTAACTAATATATATATTTAACTAACTCACCCATACTAAACATGTGAGTATATGATCAAAAATGGTGAATGGAAGTTTATAATTAGAACAAGATTTATATAAAACTAATTTTAATGGTTCATAATCAAACACACGGTGAGAGAAAAAAAAAGAGCTAAGAAATAATAAAATAATGGGATAGGTAAGAGAGATAAAAGAAAGAACCTGCGGTTTTTTTCTTTCTGCTTTGCTTTGGAAATACCACGCACTCGAGGGAAGTAGTAGCAGCAGCATAGCATATAGGGCTTGTAAGTGGAAAAACCAAAGCTTTTTAGATTTTACAATATTATCATAACTACTAGGAGTCTATAACAGTAGAGTGACATAGAATAATAGTATTATTATAGTCATTTGCTTTTTTTGAGTTGGTTTTGGACGAATGTGGTGTCTGAAACAATGCAATGCAAAGGACATAGGGATAGTGAGATTTTGATTCGACAGTGCAGCTCCATTGCAGCAGCTGCTTGAGAGGATTTTCTTGAGCCTGGGGTTGGGGACTGATTGACTAGATGAACTAAAAATCAAGGTTTATTGTAAACTCAGCATATTTAAGGAGCTAAAAAGAAAATGAAGTAAAGGTGAAATGAAAGAAAATGTGAGTATATGTTGATTAATATACATTATGAAATAAGCATACATGTGAAGGTCTTCAATCAATCTAATAACATGAGATTTGATAGTGTAATTAGGAATGACATTTGCATGAGTAAGTCTCTGATGAGTTTTCGGACAAACATTCAGCCCATGATCAAGCCACTTTTGGATGGATTGCCTCTCATATGTTTGACCTGAAGCCACAATAACAGGATCCAACATGAGTTCCAATGATAAATGACAACGAAAGTATGGAGGGATTGTCAGACCCAAGTACCCAACGCAAAATCAATCATATAGGAAGCAACAAGGCAAAATCAATCATATAGGAAGCTCACCTTATATGTGGAGCAAATAAGATAGATATCAGGCTAGCTGTCATAAGCCAATGTCTGGAAATTCATATATACAAAAGAAAATAAAATAAATCTAAGCAAATCTCCTAACTAAATTTGTACAAGAAAAAAAAAGAGGAAATAAGACATATGCGTTACCTGCCGTAGGGTCCTGGCAACTAGAGCTTTATCATCATTGAGTAGATGGACTTCATCAATAATTAAGAGCTTTACCACCATGGACAATGACATGTCACTGCTCTTGCGTGTAATGGCATCCCATTTCTCAGGCGTGGTCACTATCATCGGAATAGCAGACTGCAAATTAGGCACAAGCTCTGGCCAAAAATTCTGCTTAACAAAATCAGCAGCATTACCACAAAAATGGTCCCAAAACTTCTCCTGAACCCTCTCTCCCTCATGTTCGCACTCACCACAAAAATGATCCCAAAACCAATCTTAGTCACAACACCACCACCGGCAACTTATGGACCCTCTCCACCGCTCAACGTAGTTTCACCCCTCAGAACAGAAGAAAAACCCCAAACACAAACCCTAAACCTCCACCACCACCACTCAAAAAGCTAAAACCAAACAAAGCCCATCATCCACCACCAAAACGACACCGCAACAGCACGTGGAGCTAAAACCTGCAAATAAACCCACGCTCTGCAGCCGCTACGTTAAAACCTGCAAATACACAATGGAAAACGACACTGGTTTCCCTCTCATCCCCAACGTGTTCTCCGGCTTCAACTCCCTCGTGGCCTCCGCGGCATGTGGCTCCCTCTCCGTGGCACGTGTCTTAACGGGGCAGTTTAACCCCGCTAACGGCATTGGCTTGGCCAACACTAGCTTAGTCTTCTTCGGGAATCGTCTCTTCGCGCTTGCCGAATCTGACCTCCCTTACGCCGTTAACGTAACCCCTGACGGCGACATCGACAGGCTCGGCCGTCACGACTTTGACGAAAAACTCACGTTCAGCATGACGGCGCACCCTAAGATAGACCTCGACACAGTGGAGTGCTTCGCCTTCTGTTACGGCCCCGTGCCATGAGTGGTGCTTGAGCGGCGCTGAGTTGGTGGCTGACTCGAAGAGTCAAAGGGAAAGCGCAACAAAGTAGAGGGAGAAATGGAAGAGATTTCAAAGGACACAAGCAGATTTGTGATTAGGGTAAAATTTGTGTCGCGACGACCTAGACTGGGAATCATGAGAAAGCTGTTGGTGCCAGCTGTGTAAAACACATTAAAATGAAGGCGGTTTTTTTAAAACCCGTCGTTGTTATTATGTTGATAATTACAAATTTGCCACTAAAGCACATTCTAAGGCGGTTAATAACAACCGTCTTAGAATGAACGTTGTAAAAAATAATTTTCAAGTAACTTAATTACAAGTTTGCCACCGCGTCACATTCTAAGACGGTTCCAAATAACCGTCTTAGAATGTGCGTCGTAAAATGCACCATTTGTAGTAGTGATTATGTATGCTATGATATGCACAAGGCCAGACTTTGCACAAACCGTGGGAATGGAAAGTAGGTTAATGGTAGACCCTAGTAGAGAGTATTAGAGTGCTATGAAGAGGGTCCTTAGATACATCAAAGGAACCTCAAATGTTGCATTATGTTTTGGAGGACCAAACTTTGTTGTTGGAAGCTATGTCAATTCAAATTATGCAGGTAACCTTGATAAAAGGAAAAAGTCTACGTATTGATGAGTTTGTGTTTACACTTGTAGGAGGGATGGTGAGTTGGTAATCCAAATTATAGATTATTGTAGCTTTGTCTACTACAGAAGTTGAGTACATGACAGCTACTGAGGCCTACAAGGAAACTATTTGGATTCAAAGGCTATTGGAAGAACTTGGGAACAAGCAACAGAAGACTATTGTGTATTATGACAGCAAAAGTGCCTTGCACATTGCAAGGAATCTAGCCTTTCATTCCAAGACAAAGCATATATGTGTTCAATACCACTTTGTTCGAGAAGTAGTAGAGGAAGGAAGTGTAGACATGCAAAAGATTCACACCAATGGAAACCTAGCAGATGTTATGACAAAGCCAATTAGCATTGACATATTTATATGGTGTTGATCCTCTTATGGCCTATCGAAAATGTAAGCAACATGAAATGACAAGGAAGAGAGAATGGTGTGAAGATATGATTTAATCAATCATAATCTTCAAGTGGGAGAATTGTTGGAAGCAGAACTCCCACATTGGTGGGTTCTTCCTTTGGATTTTCACTTCGTTACTATAAAAGGAGCCTTGGTGGTCCCTTGTTTAACATCCCAAACTTTTTCTTCTATCTTTTCTTATTTACCAAGTTACTGAGAGATAAATTAATAGAGAAATTAGTTTCTCCTTTTAGGTTCTCTTGGTAATTGTTGAAATTTTTTTCACTTAATTAGTAAAATTCCTTTTCTTGCCCATTGTGATTTTAGCTACTTTTTTCTCATCTCTTATTTTAATTGTGAGCTATTATTTTGTTAATCTGGTACCCAACATGATCTATAAAAAGGATATTTTGGTAAAAATGATCATGATAATGATGATAGGAAATAAAACAAAAAAAATTCAAATTTCACTAAAAATGTTAAATTCTAGCAAAAGATAACATTATTTTTCAAATACATATATTGTTTCTAAAATATTACTGACAATATATGTAACTTTGTCATTGCTTAAAGTATTTTATTTTAAATAATATATTATAGTTTGAGTGAAACTTAATTTATTTGATTTTCTTAAGTAACGAAAGTTCCGTGTTTGAGTATTTGTAGATGAAAGAACGTGATAGAAAAAAAAAGATTCAGTGTAAGTGGTTAACTAAAATTTCAACGATATTATTTCCAAATAAAATTAATAGATATTTCACACTAATATCATATATAATATTTTTTAAATAAAAATAATTAGTAGATTAAATGAGTTTGTCATTTGATATATTGTATTGAGAGTGAACACGGGCTGAACATACCCCACGCCTCCTTATAATAACACTAATATATATGCAAGTTGCAACTAGGAAAAAAAATAGGAATTTCACAATCTTCATTAATACTATATTACTGTGGCATGTAAAACGAGATGAATGGGAAAAGGAAAAAAGAATTACGAAATGAAAATGGAGTGTAAGCTGGCGTCTCCACACTACTGTCAGTTGCGGTCATGACAGTGAAAAGCTACAGCTCTCAGCTTCCCCTTGCATATATATGTACGCACACATCCAAAGTGAGATTGTGCCATGAATTGGAACTTGGCAATATAATAACCAACAAACTTGGTCAGGTTCCAACTCTTCGAACAAACTAACTAGCTAGGTGAGAAAAAGAGAAACATGCCTTGCCTTTACATCACCACCAACCTTAACCTAGATGGAGTTGACACCAACCCCGTCTTTTCTGAAGCCACCACTGCTGTCTCTACAATCATTGGCAAACCTGAGAAGGTACTCATAAACCTTAATTTGCCTCCCTTTCTTTGCCATGTAAACTTATAATCACATGATCTGTCTTTAGGAACAATTTTTTTTTTTGAGTTTTTTTAGAAGCGATCATAATTTTCTAAATAATATTGAATTACACACTCATCCCGTACCTGTGTAAGAATATCCTTGTTGGGGTTGACACGAATTTAATTTGCACTCGGCTTGTTTTTTATTTTATTTTTGGTTGGTAGAGCATGATATATACTTCTCAATACAAATGTTGATTGTTTTTTGTCTTCTGGTAATTAAGTTTAGATGCAATAATTGAGTTAATCATCGGTTAAATAAGGAGTAGCTTTCTCCAGCTAGATAATTTTACTCAACAAATTCATTTATAGCTAAGCTAAGCGAATCTGAATCTGAATCTGAATTACATATAAAATTGGAATTTGGAATCACCTTTAAATTCGACAGAATTTGAGGCTATGATGTTCATCAGGTTTCAGACGTGTACAAGCTTTTCATGTCGGTAAGCAACTGACGCCTTCTCTTTCATACAATGGTGCAGTTTTTCATCTGCTATCACGAAAACTTTTCACACAATGATGCTATTTGTAATCAAAATTTCTAGAGCTCTTTTTATAATTTTTCTTTTCTATCACATCATTCTTCTTTCTTTACTTATATATCTTGTTCTAAAAATTATTAGGAGAATTTTAAGTGAAAATTCATATACAAGTTTATGAATATTGATTTTGTTACTCATTAATTATCATGCAATTTGGGACCAAACTTGGCTAGTTGGGAAGCTTTGATACGGGGAAGATTACATTGACAAATTGTTCGATCTTAATTTTTCATTGTCATACAAAATCAGTACTAGTTCATAGTTATACAAAAAATAACTGAGATGGGAAATTAAAATATATTATGGCCTGAAGAACAAATTAAAATCATACAGCTCTATGAATTCTGAATTAATAAATTTCAGTAACAAGTTTTTTTTTTAACAATGAGTTAAATTCATTTTAATATAATTATTTAAAACCGTTAAATATGATTGAATATACACTCAAATTTATTTAAATAATTTTTATATCAAAATGTATATGTCATCACTAGAGAAAATAATTTTAGGGATATAACGCACTCTAAGATTCTTCCAATTTATTCCTTTGTCTGTATATCACGTGTGAACAATGGATAGTGGAAGAAGTGGTATGTTACAAATTGCACTTCGAAGGAAGTAGGCTCATATCCTTTAAATCCTGTGGGACACCAGCACCAACGCCACTATTATTTGTTTATCAAAATTGCGCAACAGAACGAATTCGTGTTTAATGAAAAATTGAAAACTGCAATCCTTATAACTTCTTCTATTTATTCATTTATTATTTAGTCAATAATATTAACCCAATTAATTCTTGCATAACAATTTGTTACAAATATAGTATTCATTTATTTACTTAAAGCTGATATTTTCTTTTTATACGCTACTTTTATACTTTTCTTTTTTACCATAAAAGGAAAACTGTGAAAATAATATAAAAACTTAGTGTCATAGAAACATGTTTCTTACAGTAAAACTAAACTCTATCTCTTCCAAAATAACATTTGAACACAATTTTTTTTTACATGTTTTTGCACTTCCCACATGTTTTAAAAATAAAATTGAAATGAGCACCTATTAAAATTTATATTTACTAACATTATATTTATATTATTTAAGTAATATCGAACTCAAGTCTCTTAAATAAGATCTTGAGATCATGACCTAAGGATATGATAAAAAAATATAATTAAAATAAAATATATACCACACTAAAAAAAATAATCAGTTATATTACTCGATAAAGATTAATCATATTTTCATATTTATAACATGGTTACATGAGAAATCTCATATTCATAACATGATTAGCTAAGAATTTTTTTTTTCATATTTTATGATGTGGTCTTTATTGTGACTTCTTTTGTCTCTATTTTGCGAACATAATTGTGCAGTTTGTAATGGTCATATTGAAGTCATCAGTACCAATATCATTTGAGGGTAACAAGGAACCAGCAGCATATGCTGAGATAGTTTCAATGGGTGGCATAAATACAGAAGTGAAGAGGAAGCTGATTGCTACCATTGGAACCATTTTGCAGTCCAACCTGTCTATCCCAAGAACACGATTTTTCCTCAAAGTCTTTGATGTGAGTGCGTTTCGTACCAACTCCAAAATGTAATGCCTTCAAATTCTGAGACAATACTCGCCATTGTGCTTTAATAATCATCAACGTTCGTTTTAAACGTGTGTGTACTTAATTATTGGCTTGTTGCTATTAATATTTATTCTCATATGTTCTACTTCATTTGAATATCTATGCAATAATGCAAAGTTATTCCTGCAATTGATTCTCCTATGTTATACTCTTCTGAGGATCTGTTGAAAAATTAAACAAAGATTATAGTTTTATTCAAAGAATAAATTATACAATCCCCGCACTGCTTTAAAGTTTGTCAAAATGAAATGACAACAAATTTTAAATTTGACAAAAAAGGATATCGATATCCCTTATTGCCTTACCTTTGGCTAATTAATTAATAATTAAATGATGTTACATATTTTTTTAGGAGGACGTTTATTGGTATGCAATAGGAATCCCATCAGTGCGAGTTCAGTGAGTTAGTGCATGATACCAAAAGAAAAACACAATTG
Source organism: Glycine max (assembly GCF_000004515.6). Lineage (NCBI taxonomy): Eukaryota > Viridiplantae > Streptophyta > Magnoliopsida > Fabales > Fabaceae > Glycine > Glycine max. The sequence continues at coordinate 49,417,328 of NC_038254.2, read as the reverse complement.
ACCCCAGAAATTTTTTTAAAAAAAAATTCAAGAACACACAGCTCCAACAAACCAAATTTAGTTTTAACTCAAATGGAATTTAATTAACAATAATTAATGAAATTAATAAGACAATTAACCTAGTTTCTTGTTGAATCATTTCACTAAGGATACACTACTAGAAAATAGATTTTTTATGACAATGCAATAACATTAGTTCATAAAAAACCATTGTTGAAGTAAATGCAGTAGCATTTTTGCAAATAAGTAAAAAGTCTCCAATTTGGTTCTTTGAAAACCATCTTTGAAGGTAACTTTTCAACATCGATCTTACAAAAACCGCCTTTGATTGTAACTTTTCGACATCATTTTTGTGAATATCGTAGTTGACATATTTTCAGCCTCACGCTCTCACTCACATTTGTCCTCCCTCTCACGAACCCTACCCTCTTGTAGCTACTGGGAGATAACTACATGATTTTGTTGTGAAGTCTCTTTGTGTCTGCATTTGCCCACTGTGGCTTGGTAGGGGCTCAGGCCAAGGTGCCACCCACTGTGGATGGTCGTTCTTTTGGAGGATTTCTTGGGCTGCGGCGGGGATAAAGGCTATTGCTACATTGACTCAACCCAAGCCATATTTGTGTCATTCAAATCCTCACCCAACACCACCATCAACAATAACAACCATTTCACAGTATTTATTTCTCTCTTGCGTTTCCCAAAAATAATTTTCCTGGAAAATTTCTTCTCTCCCACCTAAGATCTAAAACTTCCACAAGCTCTTATCTTTTCCCTTCCCTTAGAAACTTCTGGGTTCTTAAAATTATCATTTGGGTATAAAAGATAACAACATATTAAATCCCCTAAGTGGAGTTTCAACGCGAAAACCCTAGAATTTTATTGAATGGCTTTAGGGGCAATTTTCTCGTCGCTCCAGTGGAGAAGGTCTCCAACGTTGGAATCGTTTTTAGCCCCTGTTGACTTAAGCGATTTTGCTTTGGTTCATACCCTCATCTCCGTTGCCAACGAGATTGTGTCGTGTTTTTTGAAGTGTGTTGATGAATTGGCAAGTGCACCAATGCGTCCCAAGTAGTAAAGCTAAAACAAAAGTCCGAGTATCGTATCCACATGGACTTTGTTTGTACTTATGTAGATGAATATTTGATTTAGAAAAGGATTTGGGAAGGTTGTAGAAAAACAATAATTTAAATTGACAGAAAATTAAATCAAACAAAAGGAGAAATTAAACAAAAATTAAAATTAATTAATTAAAGACAAAAATAATGAGAAAATTCAATATTATTGTACAAGGAAATTCAGAAGATGAGAATGTTATGAACTTACCCTATCAGAGCTACTCTTTGATGTAATGTTAATGATTTTTCTCTATTTATAATTATTTCAATTTACACATGCATCTACTAGTATACTCTAACTTTGGTCCCCCGCATGAAAGAGTCTAATTTATCTATTTTCTCTCCTAAATCCCTTTGCAGAGCTAAAACAATAAATTGCATTAAGAATAGATATGCATAACAGGCTAAACAAATATCAACCTATCCCTAGTGATGACTTTATTTACATACCCTTTCCTAGTTCTATTAAAAAATAATGTTTTCCAACGCTACCCTTAAAACTTATCATGCAAATGGGTGATCAAGCCACAAGCAATAATATTAAGCACAGGAAAAGATCATGCATATGTAATATTCATAAATAGATAGAAAGAAAAATTACATCAAAAGTAGTTGGCTGTCAAGTTCCCAACAAAAGAGGTTTAGCCTCTTATTGTCATGGAGGCTTTACAATTGCAAGAGAAAAATATTTAGTAAAGGAAGAAAAGATAAGAAAGAGAATGGAGGGAAGGAATGACACTCATTGCTTGTTTCTCCTTCTTCTAGCTTTTGCCTTTTATAAGAAATTGTATTATGCTAGAATTTATGTGTGTCTTTTCCTTCTTCTCTCTTCTTCTTTTATAGGTGCAAATCAGCAGGTTTCTTACACTAAGCTCAGCTTTACTTTACTTAATTAGTCATGTTTTCCTTAATTATTTTTCTTTTCTTAATTAGTCATGCTTTGCTCAATTAGTCTTATTTCTTTAATTAGCCCTGATTTTCTCAATTAGCTTTCTTTCCTTAATTAGTCATGCTTTCCTCAATTAGCTTCCTTTCCTTAATTAGCTTGTTTTCTTGGGCTTTATTTTACTCACTATGCATCATAAATTCATCACTTTTAATATTCTCTACACAGAAACTTAAATGATGTTAATTTAACAATTATTTGCTCAAAAAGGAAAAATTAGGAGAGAAAAATTACAAATTCCTATATAATTAACTCCAAAATATACTCATAAGTAGTAGTTATTAAAGCGTAGTTTCTTCTTCCATTGCAAGAACTCACGGTCTCCAATCCAAAAAATGGAAGTTTTTTAGTTGCTTTTGGAGTTTTAGCGTGATTCCGAATCAGGTTCTTCGTGCCTTCCACCCATGATAATGCTTTGTCTTAAGGAGCTCTACCTCTTGCTCTCCCGCTCCAAGATACTCCTTGATAATTGCACATAATCTAGTAAGTTATGGCTCTTGCTTCAAAACCATTCCATCTCTGTTCACTTCCATGATTTGAACCAAGAGATTTCTACCCTTATAGATGTTTTTCCTGTTAAGGATGTTTTATTGAGTAAGGATGTTAAGGAATAGGTTGAGCTCTTGCAAAAACAGTTGAGCTAAGCTTTTTATAGATATGAAGGATGATGCTCTCAGGCTTCAATTTTTCCCTTTTCTTAATGATTTTGAGAATGGAAGGATTCCTGATTCTGTTGAATTGAGGTCTTTCCATGTTGAGAAGTTGCAAATTGTTGACGCGACTAGTTGTAGGACTAAAATTGAGGGCTTGAAGGAGCAGATTGTTAATCATGAAGGTGACATTAAGCCTACAATTTATGTGCTTAATGGATTGGTGGCTATGACTAGATATTATAGGTTTTTTCTTTTTGGCTTTAAGGAGGATGAGCTTGGTTTTGAGAGTGGAAGTCAGAAGAAGCCTAAAACACGTGACTCTTTTTATTTATATATTTCATTCAAAGCAAACCGAATATGAATATTTTTTTATATACACAGGTGAGTAAGTAACAATGGCGGAGAAGGCCAAGGGCAGAAAAAAAAAAAGTTGTCACTTAATAGTACACCATCAACCTCCACAAATGCTTGCTTCCATGGTTGGTAATCCTCCACAACCATTCTTACAAACATATTTAGGGTTTTTGGAATTATTCTCACTCTTAACTCCTAATTCATATTTATATATGTAATTTTATGATTGTGAGATGCCTAACTGGATTTTGTTTCTAATATGCATAAACAAACAACACATTCAAGAAGAAGACTCCTGAAGCAATTAAGGAGATAAGGAAGTTTGCTTAGAAAGCGATGGGGACGAATAATGTGAGAGGGGGTTTGAAGCTGAACAAGGCTGTGTGGAGCCAAGGGATCTGGAGTGTCTCGAGGAAGATTAAGGTTCACATTGGAGTATTGCTTATATATCTATTTTATTTTATAGTTGATGCGGGTTTTTGAATATCTTTTATTTTGTTGAGGCATTAGAGATATTTTAGTTTGATAATATTGATTGTCTTCCTCTATTTTGATTCTTAGAAAAATTAAACAACATCAATGCATTTGAGTTTAGACACTTTTTTCCATTGTGTGTTTTTTTTTTTTTTTTGCTAGGGGTGATGAGGAAAATAATTTCTTCTTAAAAGAACAAGATATAACTAAATTTGGAAAGTGAATAACTTGAGTGTTTGAGGTTATGCTACCTAAAACCGCTTAAATGAATCTATATTGAACAAAATTTTATTGTAGGATACCAAACATTTGTCCATTGTTATAGGCCTGAGATACTGGATAGTTATGAATGTTATTATTTGATTTTAAAGTAGTGAAGTTATGCTTTTAGGTGTTGAACTTTGCTTTGTTGGTAGTGGCAACAATACTTTTAATCCAATGATTAGTGGGTGTTAAACCAAGGCAAGCTAACTTGTTTTGTATCATTTTTTGGGGGATTGAGTTTTAAAAGCTAAAATTGATGATGATGAGATGTGGATCATGGATTTTGAACTTTGAGAGTTTCCCAAATCCTTGATTTGAATTCAAAGATGACACTATTCTACTTTGTTTTATCTTGGTAATTTTCACTTTGTACTTTTTTGTTTGTCATATTCCTAATAGACTATGTTGGTGAGACCAATTAAATGGTTGTCCTAATATGGTGGAACTTAAAAACTGGTATCACCTTGTGGATTAACTGGTATTATCATTCTTCTAAAGAGGAATTGACTTTACACAAAGCAGACCTAAATCTACAGGCAACAAAGATGGATTTAGATAATTCATTTATAAGGTAGTATAGTTAAAGTAAGTTGTGGAGTATATGCCATTGATGCTTAGACATTTGTGATCTATATATGCACATGAGGAACAAAATAACATGTGTTCTAATATATGTAAATTAATGAATTATGAGGTACATGATAATAACAATTATTCTCTAAATATATATACTTGTACCTTTGGTTGTAGAAACATAATAGTGTTCCTGTTATTATTTTATTCTTTCAGTTAAAATCTGAAATATATACTAATGGTATTTGTCATAATTCTTGTCTTGCTTGTAAACAATGTATTTTTATTTTATTTTATTTAGTAAATATCTAGTTCATGAACACAAATGGAATCTTTGTTGAAACAAGCATCTGGTTTCTGAAATGGCAATATACATGCCGAAAAAAATGCTTGAATCCAAGCATATATTTTGTTTTATTTATGCTAGTTTTTAGATTTAAAAAATGACCTAATATTTTTAGTATATGACATATTGATAGATCTCAATTAATTTGGTAATGCAAGAAATGTTGAACTTAATTATCAAATATAACAAGGTTGTTCAAGAGGAGGATGATTTTAATTAATTTCCAACTTCAAGTTTGTAAAACTAATTACTTGTTTTTCCAAGAGTGTTGTGATTTGATGTGTAATTCACATTGATTTAATCATAGAAAAATAAAAATTTATGTCCATTGACTATAATTATTGCATCCTTTTCTTGTTGTATCATTAATTATTAATATAGAAGCATCATTATTCATATTCATTTATTTTAATTTTATTATTGGTAGGTTTGTCTAAATAAGTTATATAAATAAATTTTAAAAAATGTACAAATAATAACATTTTTAAATAATCTACTATAATTTAAAAAAAATGTATAGATAAACATTAAAAAAAATCAATTTCTAGAAAACCGTCTTAGAAATGATACATTCTAAGACGGTTTTTTCGATATTTTAAAAAATTGTTTTATAATGTAAACTTTCTAAAAATTCATCTTAGAAAAATTACATTTTAAGACGGTTTTCACAAAATCGTCTTAGAAAGGGTAAATTCTAAGACGGTTTTTGAAACATCGTTGTGAAACACATTTTAATTTTTTTAAACTTTTTTAAAACAATAGAAACACATTCTAAAATGGTTTATGATAGAACCGATTAGAATTCGATATTCTAAGATGGTTTAAAAATCGTCGTGAATTTCTATGACGGTAGATTCAAAAATGATTAAAAATTGTTGTGGAAAGTTATAAAGAACCGTCTTTGAAAGCATTTTTTGTAGTAGTAATGTGCTCAGTTGAAGCGTGAGATACATTTTGATATCTTGTTTAAAATGAAGCTTTAGTGATTTTATCCAAAGTGGTCCTTTGAAAATGAAGCCACGAAAAGGGATACCCATAATCAGATGGTCCTTTAAGATGTATAGAGTGTGGTATAACATACAAAGTATTAATTATTAGTGTAACTTTCCAAAGGACAAGTACTTAAATTAGAGTTTAATAGTCATATATATACATATAGGACCTTAGTTCTAGTCTTTGAGGCCTAATAGTGAATGACACACTCCTTTATCATTATATTCACTTGACCATTTGAATATTTGGTACAAAATATAGTATTAATATAAGTTTTATGCGAAAATAGTTTAAAATTCAAACTTTATTTTTTTTTAATTTATGATATTTTTATAATCTTATATATCATCTTTTAAAATATAATATATAAAATAAATTTATATTTTCACATAAATTAGAATATATATATTTATATAAACTTTAATTTTAGTTTATATGTTATATTAAAAATACAATAAATTAAAAAAGAATAAAATTTGAATTTTGAACTACTTTCGCTTAAAATTTATATTAATACTATATTTTATACAAAATATTCAAATGAGCATTAAAATATAGTGATAAAGGAGTATTCTTCTTACTTCAAGGACTATGGTTCTAGATCTTCCTTAAACAATTTTTTAAAATTTAACGATAGTGAAATATATAAAATAGGAGGACAAATTTTACAATTAAATCTTTTTTAAAAATATTATTATAAAAATAAAAACAAATGTATCATGTATAATATTTTATGATTGAATAATAATAATAATAATAATAATAATAATAATAATAATAATATTATTATTATTATTATTATTATTATTATTATTATTATTATTATTATTATTATTATTAGTGCATATTTTTTTCTCTCTTTGAAATTATTCAACTTACATGTAGGAGCATCAATGTCACTATTCATTAAATTGTATAAGATGCACCGAATTATTAAATTGGTTAGGGAAACGTTATTCAAAAGACACCATTAATTATTATAGTTATATAAAAAAAATAAATATGGTGTTTATTTTATACATTTTCTTATCACAAAAATTTAGGATGGAAGAATGAAATCCCAAATCTAAAATAGGAAAAACCTCTCAAATTAAATTAAAGAACATATTTATAGAGGATTTATATTTACTTTACTTTTAAAAAGTTGAGTAGAATTCAAACTTACAATTTATCAAAAGTTGCATGAGTAAATAATTTTTCATATACTTAGGCAGTCAATGATCATATGACTAATAATTGCGCAATATATAAAGCAATTACTTTGTATCATTCTTTCTGTTTACACAGATGGTCTATTTAGTTTTATGTCAATTCAGATAATACGCACTTTCTGTTTTTACATTCAAGGTATATAAGGTAGTCTATATAGGTCTGATATTCACATTTCTAGCTCGCAAATTGGCTTTTGACTGAGAACCAAAATCATGGGGAATGTTTAATTACTCTCCAATACTAAAGAAATTCTACCAAAGAAACTTCAATGAGCTCGTGTGAGCAAACATGTTACGTTTTCTTGGATCCAAATCTTAAAAAAGTGGAATACATATTATAGATATATCGAAAAAATGTGAAAAAAATTGTCACTTTGCGTTGTCAACATATGCAACTAATAATGTCTATTAGTCTATTATTAGAGTAGGATTTGCAAGAAAATAAAAACAACAAAATATGACTAGTACTTTGTCACCTTATTAGTCATAACAAATAAAAAATGACTATTATATATTATTTGTATTAATCCATAGTCATTTCGCATATCAAGTGGAATCATGTTCCTGTTAGAAAAATATCTGTCAAATGTTTATTTGTTTAAATTTTTTATCTCTTAATATGCAGGACAAACATGTTACGTTTTCTTGGCTCCAAATCTTAAAAACGTGAAGAAAAAGAGTCACTTTGCGTCGTCAACATATGCAATTAACTAATGACTAATTGACTATAATTAAAGTAGGATTTTTCGCGAAAATAGAAACAAAAAAATAACTAGTACTTTGTACTAATCCATAGTCATTTCCCATATATGTAAAAAAAAAAAAGTCATTTCCCATATCTGGAGGAATACTGTTCCTGTTAGAAAAATCTGTGAAATGTTATATATATTTTTATCTTTAGGTTTAAATTTTGAATCTTACAAAATTAATTTTAATCTTTCTCTAAAAATTTCAGTAATTTTCAAGTCAGTTCATATTATAGAAAATAATCTTTGAACCAAAAAGTACTAGAAAATAATTAATATAGAGTCTAATTAATTTTGATACACTATTATAAAACTTTTACATAATGATTCAATTAGCAATCGTTTTATAATGACTTTTAAAGTAATAATAATAAGTATTATCATTATATATATATATATATATATATATATATATATATATATATATATATATATATATATATATAAGTTAGTAATCAAATTATAGATAATAATTCCTAATTAGATGATTTTATATATATGAAAAATACTAATAGTGTATTCTTACTAATTTCATAAGTTTAATAAAAAAATATTAAAGAGAGAAATTCCTGATTTTTTTTAAAGAAACCGTTACAAAAAGATATTGGCTTGTAAAAAAAAAGTCGTGTTCAAGCAGTAGCCTTTCAAATTATTAAAGGGAAATCCTAGAAAAATCTGCTGAATTTTATGTATAAACAATTCCAACATAATTCTCCCATAATTCATTCGTAGCACGTTAAATTAAAGGAAGTGGAACTTTAGTACACATCTTAATTGAAATATTAAATAGGTCAAATGACTTATTTTATCATTTATTTTAATTTTTATTATTCAATTTCATCTTTTATCTACTAAAAAATTCAACTTGATTATTTATCTATTAAAATGATTCAAATCGATCCTTAAGAATAACCCCGTTAAAAATATTTAGATACTAACAATTAAAAGTTGCTACAAAATGAAAATCATTTCATCATCCACAATTTCTAACCCTTTTTCCCAAATTTGAAATCACAAACCCTAATCACATTCTCTTTCAAATCATCTTCGGATTATCCAATTACTTCCTCTGAATCGTAGGTTATAGTTCCTGCAAGCCTGTTTCATGCGCCAACATCTTTGGCTTCGATGGCCTTTAGTCCGATTTAAGATCCCTCAATATAGGGGTGTTCACGGGTATGGGTCACCAGTGAACCTAAATTGATCCAAACTGATCCGAGCAGCTTGAGTTGAGTCATTTACGTATTTGGATCAAAACCAAACCAAACCAATCAAAACCGTTCATATACAGGTTGAGCCACAGGTTTAGATTTATAAATCTGATGAAAACCGAATCGAGCCAATCAAATTTTTTAGAGTGGTTTAGTTTGGCTTTAAATACTGTTAATATTGGAACTCTAAGTGTTGGAACGACAAATGTTAAGACTACTAGCGCTGGAACTTCTTAAGGTATTACTTTTAGGTACATTATTATTTGTTTATTCTTTTTTTCATATTTTTTTGTCATGTTTATAATACTAATTGATCATATTTTGTTTATTTGTTTGAACAAATCTAGTTACAACAAATTTAGTTGTAGCAAAGCTTATTGCAATAAATTTGTTTGTAGGAAATAGTTGTAATTCAGACTATTATAGTAAATCTTGTTGAATAATATTTTGTTTAAATTTATATTAGTCTATTTTAGAATATTATGTTGATGTTATTAAATGAATCAGTTTTACTACTTTTAGACATTTGATAATATTGTGTTAATTATATGGAATATTTGGATGAATCATGATATAAAATAGTAGTTCTAAGAAGAAAAAAATATCAAATTTAAATGGGTAACCCGTTGGTCTAAATCAAACCAAACCATTCATGAATGAGTTGGGTTGGGCTGGGTTTCAAAAAAAAATGTGAAAATCGAACCGAACCAAACCTATCAAATTTGATTGGATTAGATCCTGAATTTGTCCAAAACTAATCTGAATCGGCCCACAAACACCTCTACCTTAGTGTGCCTTGCGTTGATCTATTCTCTCTTTCTTTTGTGATTTTGGGTGACGAAAAGTATAGTTCTGCGATGCAGAGATAAGATATGTGGTTACAGTCAACAGCGACACAAGACACACAAAACCACCGTACCCAGATCTACAAAACCTTTTGATCTTTATATAATTGAGGATTTTATTTTTTTTAGCTCTTTAAAGATTTTTTAAAGATTTTTTATTTTAATTCTTGCTATTAAATAACAATGTTAAATGATGAAATAATAACAATGTTGATATCTCATTGGTTTGTCACATAATCCAAAAGTTTGACAAGTTACTTATGTGTAATTTTTTTGATAAATTATATTTTTAATTTCTCTCATATTTCAAAACAATTCATAACATCAAACTAATTAATAAAAGATTTAAAAAGATAGTTTATAAAAAAAAGATATACATAACGACATTTTTTGACTTTTTAATAATGTAATAAATCAATGGACTATCAATATCGCTATCACTTCATTGGTTAACGTTGAAATTTCTTATAAGACTTCCTAAATTGGTTGTATTAAAAAACTAATCTAACATGTAACAATGTACGTTGATTCTTTGTACAATTGATCTAGAAAATCAATTAAAGTCTTTTCGATTTCAACAACACACTTATATTTTTAATCTTGCTATAATTTTAAAATCTTGTTCTTTGGTTCTAAGATGCCTCAAGGAAAGGATGATCAAACCCACATATCCTTGGTCAAATTCAATATTGCACTCTTAGGGAAATGGAGGTGGAGGGTTGGTAGGGCAATAAGACTTTGTGAGGGCGTATATTGTCATCTAAATACAGTGAGTTGGATGGGGTGCATGTAAGGAGAGTGTCTAGTTTAGACACTCAAATCCCCACTCAAATGCAAAAAAAAAAAAAAAGCAGCTTCAAATTACATAAAAAGATAAACAAAAATTAGAGCTTCTCGCACACAACCCACAATGTATCTTACCTTATGGAACCAGCTTTGTCCATAAACCAAATAATGGTTTGCTTTAGAGGGATAAAAGGAAAAAGGACAATAACAAAACTAGCAAGCACAATAGTACAAGACAACCACACCAACCTTTGAATTGTGCACAGAAACAGTAAAAACTACAATGTTATAAACCTTACCTTTAATGGGACGCAGCTTCACATCAATGTGTGGCCGACACGTAGTAGACCACCAACAAAAACTAACAGCCTGAGACGAGAACAAAGCATAATCAATGAATGAAGGAATATAAGCAATGCAAATGAAAGGATACACAAACATTACCTAAATGAGGCCTGAGCTTTGTCGGCGGCAAGTGCAAACGGAAGAAGAAGCAACGACGGACCTCTTTGTTGGAGACGATGCTCTCTGTAGCTAGCTAGGGCACATAGTTGTGAGTACGCGCCAAAGTTAGAGAAAGGAAAAAGCATGTGCCCGCCACGTGATACCATTTAGGATACAAAGACGGGTCTTAGTGAAGACCGTCTTTGTATGGCAATAAAGTGGAACATGAGGTGTCCGCCATGTGTGCGCACCAAACATTCAAAGACGGGTCTATGGATAAGACCGTCTTTGTGTTTTAAAGCCTCAAATCACGTGGCCTCCACGTGAAACTACCAACAATACAAAGACGGGTCTTCCGACAAGACCATCTTTGTATCCTAATGATGAAAATGATGACATATTTGCACCTTAATGATACAAAGACGGGCTTGATGATAAGACCATCTTTGTATTTTAAAGCCTCAAATCATGTGGCCTCCACGTGAAACCACCAACAATACAAAGATGGGTCTTCCCACAAGACCGTCTTTATATCCTAATGACGAAAATGATGACGTGTCTGCACCTTAATGATACAAAGATGGGCCTGTCGATAAGATCGTCTTTGTATCTTAAAGCCTCAAATCATGTGGCCACCACGTGAAACTACTAACGATACAAAGACGGTCTCACCACACCACCGTCTTTGTATAGTTGTCGGGCCACTCACGTGTTAGCCACGTGTAAGCATTAACGATACAAAGACGGTTCTCGCCACAAGATCATCTTTGTATGTTAGTCATGTAATTACAAATTGCCACGCCGACTGCATGTCTACGACGAGTCTTGGCAAACGACGTCATTCTTATGCTCTTAATTACGAGCATGCCACCGCCTCACCTTCTAAGACGGTTGTCTACAACCGTCGTGGAATCTGCGACGTAGAATGCTGCTTTTGTAGTAGTGTTCCAATGGGAATTGGAGGGCGTAGAGAATTTCATGAGGGAGTTGGATGGGGTGGCTTTCATACATGGTGAGAATGACAAAGTGCTTTGGAAAAGTGTTTCAACAGGCTCCTTCTTTGTCAAATCGGCATATATATATATATATATATATATATATATATATATATATATAGAAAATTAAAATAAAATAAATAAATGAAAAGAAAATGCAAAGTCTTAAACTAAATAACAAAACAACAATAGCAAAATAACTTCGGTTGATAGAACATGAATCAACAATGCAATCTATCATACAATAAGCACAAAGGAATATAATTTAAGGGAGAAATTTTTAATTAGTCTGGGTTGAAGCATGCAAATGCTATCCTTAGAGAGAAAATGTCCCCACTACACTAGTAGGAAAATCTGATTGCGCTCCTCTCCCAAGATACGACAACTCGTTGCTTCTGATCGTGTGCAACGAAAAGATCCCCAAACCTTTTGAATACCAATGTTCTTGCTCTCAAAAATAATTTTTTATATGAAAGGAAAAGACAAAATTTAGAGAGAAAGGAAACAAATTGTTTAGTTTGTTTGTGTACATTTTCTAGAGAGGAGGAAAGAGGTATATATAGGTATAGACTCCCTTATGCAACAACAAAAATCTCAAAGTAAAACTAAGTGACCATTGGAAACCAAAGTGCAGATCAAAACAAACGTAACAAATATGTAACAAACTGCATGAACCCACTAAAAGCAAAATCTTAGAAAAGATAGGAAATCTAATTTTACGTAACAGATTATAAAACAAATAGTTTATTTTATAAAAACAGAATTAATATGAGTCACATATTTTTATAAAATTTAAATTATAAAAAAAATATTTACTAACATTTCCCCACATAATTTAAAATTTTAAAATGTTTTTGAAAAATAATTTGTATAGAAACGTAAAAGAAAGAGCATGTGATATTGTATTTCAGTATAAGGAACCTTCCAGTTTTAGCCTTATACCTAGTGTTTATGAACTTCCACCCGAGAAAAATGTAATGACTTAATTGTCTTGAGCTACACTTTATTTAACCGGACTTTAGTACACAACCCCTACAATATTGGCGTTCATTTAGGTTCTAATAAATGGTAGTGTGTTACACGACCTTGCGCATGTATCTTGTTTTGTGAGTGCCACTTAGAGATTAGCCCATATCTCGCAGTGGCGGCCCCACCACCACACTCACTAGGTGAATCCTCAAAGAGTGGTTTAATTTGTGACCCCCTACCCCTATAATAATTGTCATCAGATTCATTAAGAGGTGCATCAATAGACCCCATGGTCTCACCATAAATTTTAGGATCATCTTCAAGTAGAAAAGAACAAAATTCAGAACCAAAATCCTTAACTTTTTTAGATCTTTTACTCCTCCTAGGTTCAAAAACAATGTCCTTATTAGCATTACTACAAGATGATAAATTAGAACAAGAAGTATTACAAACAGATTTAGACAATTTATTTTTCAAAGGAAAAACATTTTTAAAGAAAGTGACATCTCTAGATTCCATAATATTACCATTAGAAATTTTGGACACTTCTGAATTAACAACCAAAAATCTATAAGTAGTACTATGCAAAGAATATCCAACAAAAACATAATCAACAGTTTTTGGTCCTATTTTCTTTTTCTTATTAATAGGGATGTTAATCTTTGCTAGACACCCCCACAGTTTAAGATATTTCATATTTGGTTATCTTTTTCTCCATAACTCATAAGGGGTTTTTTCAAATTTTTTATAAGGTACTATATTAAGAATATAACATGCAGAATATAAAGATTCATCCAAGTGTTCATTTTATTGCTTTGTGTGTTGTATTTTCACATGTTTATTATTTTTTTAGCAAGGAACTACATATATAGAGACAACCCATCACCAACGTGTAGCAACAAAAAATACTTGCAGCAATAACATTAAACAACATAAAATACAAACCAAACAACAAACTTCCTAACATTAAAGACTTATAACATTCATAAAGGAAATTGACCAAGTAAAAGATATAGGAATGGAAGTAGTGGGATGCTTTTAGTTTTTCATGGAAACTAGTTCTAAAAGCATTTTATCTTTACAAAATATAATTGATAAAGAAAATATATTTTAGTTTTAAATTAAATTATAAGAAAATATTTTCCAACAATCTCCTACTAATTTAAAATTTAAAGAAATGAAATAATATAATAAAAACATTTTTAATGGAGCATAATACATTGTGTTTTCATCCATTAATTTTTCATGTTTACTAGAAAGGGACTGAATCATATCCATGCCAGACATCTTTTGGTAAAATAGAATGCTACTATAGAAAAGATTATACAAGAAGAAAGTAGTTTTTCTCTCTAAGACTGATAGAAAATTAAATTAAAATAAAATAAATGAAAAGAAAATGCAAAGTCCTAAACTAAATAATAAAACAACAATAGCAAAATAACTTCAGAATATGAATCAACAATACAATATATCATACAATAAACACAAAGGAAAATAATTTCGAAATTTTTAATTAGCCTAGGTTGAAGTGCACAAATGCTATCCTTAGAGAGAGAATGCTCCCACTGCATGAGTAGGAAAATCTGATTGCACTCTTCTCCCAATATACGACAACATGTTGCTTCCGATCGTGTACAGCGAAAGGATCCCCGAACCTTCTGAACACTAATGTTCTTGCTCTAAAAAATAATTTTTTTTATAAGAAAGGAAAAGACAAAATTTAGAGAGAAAGAAAACAAATTATTTATTTGTGTATTTTCTAGAGAGGAGGAATGAGATATACATAAGCATAGACTCCCTTATGCAACAACAAAAAATCAAGTAACAAACGTAACAAATACGTAACAAAACAAACTCCATTGACCCACTAAAAACAAAATCTTAGAAAAAAATAAGAAATCTAATTTTAACATGTTCTAACATGAGTAACATATTTTTATAAATTTTAAATTATAAAACAAATATTTACTATAATATATATATATATATGATATTGTGTCTTTTGATTTGTCTCTTGAAAGCCTTTTTTTCTATAAGCTACTGTTGGAAGCTTCTTATCCCAAAAAATGTGGCGGTTTTTATTTGGAGGGTATCTTTGGAAAGACTTCCAACGATGGACAATCTAGCTAAATGATGGGTTGCCCTACCAATGCAGGAGTTATCGTGCCCATTTTGTCAAGAAGTTGATGAGACTCTCGAACATGTTATGTTTACATACAAATTTGCTACAAAAAGATGGAATTTATGTTACAACTGGCTTGGAATTCGTACTGAACTACACAACATTTCTTTTTCAACATCACTGTAATTGGTTGCGGAGGGACAATAACAATATCGGGAAAACAGTGTGGGGTGCAATAACATGGTCCCTGTGGTGTCATATAAACACCATCATTTTCGGTGAGCTAATTCCTGACTTGGATTATGTGCTTCAAACTGCAAAATATAAATCTTGGTTGTGACTGGATACACATGTTAAGTCCTTCAATTTCTCCTTTGAATGGCACTCAAATCCGTTGATGTGTCTGCAATGCTTATAACTGATGGATGAAATTGTTGGGATATGGTTTTGGAGACAAACAATTAATGCTAATCTAAGAAGCACGGACGCGGCTCATCACCGGCGTGTCCCATGTCAGACTCGCATCGAACATGCATGCGCGTATGACTCCGGTGCGACGCGGTGTCTGTCGCCTCCGCCGTCACCGGACATGGTTGAACAGGAAGACGCGCGCGGTTGGACGCGGCCCACCACCTAGACACGCGCGTCGCAGCCCATTAAGAGCCTTAGGTTTTTTTTATTATTTATTTTAAAATGCTTACCAAAAGAATACCTCTTCTGCCGTTCTGTGTCTTCTCCTTGTTGTTCCCGCAAGCGCCTCCATTGCTACACAGTGCCGCACTCGTTTGCTTCCCCGCGCAGGTAGGCTTTACTTCCTATTTCTTCTCTGGTTTTTTCTTTTCTTGTTGCCTCTGGTTTTCCTTTCGTGTTTAGTGTGGACTGTGGTGTTCCACTTTATTCTTTAAACATTTACACATTCTCTCTCTTTCTTGTTGTTATCCATTGGCTGTTATCCGCTGGGTATTGCATGTTTCTCCACTTCTTTATTTTACTGTAAAAAGCAAGCTTCTCATTGTAAAAAGCACGTTGGCCATTGAATGTATCCCACTTTATTTTATTGTAAAAATCTAGTTTCTCTTTCTTTCTTTTTCTGCTGCACGTAGGCCATTGAATGTATCTCACTCCTTTATTTTATTGTAAAAAGCTAGTTTCTCTTTCTTTCTTTTTCTGCTGCACGTAGGCCATTGAGTGTGTTGGTCATGTTACTATTCTAGGAAGTTGGGAAATATGCAGCATTGTGTCAAGAGCTAAAAAATTTAAAAAGTATTTTTTTTCTTTATTTTATTGTGAATCTTGTGATAATATTTTTTTGCAGATGCCATTAAAAAATTACCTTTCTTGTAATTTTTTTATTTTCTTATTTATTCTTAAAAAAATTATTTGCTAAGTAATTAAAGAAATAACAACATACATATTACAGAGGGAAAAATTATAATAGATCACTTTTACATTAACTTTTTTTTTGTAAATTCAAATTTTGAATGTTTTAGTTCATAAACATTTCACACATGCCTATGAATTTGAATGTTTCATTATTTTCCTATTTATTCTTAAAAAAAATTATTTGCTAAAAAAGTATTTAAATTGTTTAAAAAATAAAAAATAAAACAAATAATTTACAAAAACTAAAATTATTTTGAATAGTCCTGTTTTGAATAAAATTAAGCTACAACATGGCCAATAAGACAAGAACAATATTGATTACAAATTGCTTTTTGTTGTTTTTTTTATTTAGAAATTGTTTACATTAATTTTTTATTTTTTTAAATTGTTGTAGAGATGAGTGCTTCTAGTCCTAGTCAAGCTAAAGAACAAGATGATGATACCAAACCTTTATGGACCTATGTTACAAAGATAAAAAAGTGTAGCATGTGGTGGAAATTATGAGATAAAATACAATATTTGTGATTTTACCTTTAATGTGTCTTACACTAGAGTGAGGGCACACTTATTGAAGATGACAAGAAAGGGAGTTAGAGTTTGTCAAAAGGTAACAGTTGCCAAACTTATAGATTTGAAGAAGATAGACAATGAGGCTACATTGAGGGTGGAGAGGTCAAAAACAAAATTTGTGTCATTGCCTCCGGTTTCTACTCAACACCAAATGGATACAAATACTCTTGGTGTTGATCCAAAAAAGAGAAAGACATCATCTGTAGAAAATGCCTTTAATTTGCAAGCTAGAGAGACACTTGATCATGAAATTGCTAGGATGTTTTACTCTTCGGGGCTGCCTTTTCATTTAGCAAGAAATCCTCATTATAGGAAGGCATTTGCCTATGCTGCCAACAATCAGATCAGTGGTTACCAACCTCCAGGTTATAATAAATTAAGGACAACATTACTTCAAAACGAGAGAAGACATGTGGAGAATTTGTTACAACCAATTAAAAATGCATGGAGCCATAAGGGTGTGAGCATTGTTAGTGATGGATGGAGTGACCCGCAAAGAAGATCTCTTATTAATTTCATGGTTGTCACGGAGAGTGGACCTATATTTTTAAAGGCCATTGATTGTTCAAATGAGATCGAAGACAAGAATTTCATTGCCAAACATATGAGGGAGGTAATTATGGAGGTTGGGCACTCAAATGTTGTGCAAATAGTGACAGATAATGCAGCCGTTTGTAAAGCAGCAGGTTTAATAATTGAGGCTGAGTTTTCTTCCATTTATTGGACTCCATGTGTTGTCCATATATTAAATCTTGCTTTGAAGAACATATGTGCAGCCAAGAATATAGAAAAAAAATAATGTTGCTTATGAAGAATGTTCTTGGATCACCCAAATTGTGGATGATGCAATGTTTGTGAAAAACTTTGTTATGAGTCACTCTATGAGACTATCAATTTTCAATTCATTCAATTCATTGAAATTGCTATCCATTGCTCCAACAAGATTTGCCTCCACTATTGTAATGCTCAAGAGATTCAAGCAATTGAAGAAAGGACTCCAAGAGATGGTCATTAGTGATCAATGGTCTTCTTATAAGGAAGATGATGTTGCAAAGGCTAAATTTGTGAAAGATAATTTGTTGGATGATAAATGGTGGGATAAGGTTGATTATATTCTTTCTTTCACTAGCCCTATCTATGATGTTCTTAGAAGAACGGATACAGAAGCTTCATCTCTCCATCTAGTATATGAAATGTGGGATTCAATGATTGAAAAGGTGAAGAATGCCATATATCAATATGAGAGAAAAAAGGAGAGTGAAGGATCAACCTTTTATGAGGTAGTGCACTCCATATTAATTGACCGTTGGACTAAGAGTAGCACTCATCTCCATTGTTTAGCTCATTCTTTAAATCCTAGGTAATTGACTCTATACTTTTTTACTTACATTTTTTTTTAGAATTACATAAATTTTAATCATGTATATATTTCTTTTTAATTGTAGATATTATAGTCATGAATGGTTAAGTGAAGATTCTAATCGAGTTCCTCCACATCAAGACATGGAACTCACTCGTGAAAGATTAAAATGCTTCAAGAGGTTCTTTCTTGATGTGGATGTAAGGAGGAAAGTGAATATTGAGTTTTCCAACTTCTCGGATGGAAGAGAAGGTTTTGATGATCTTGATTCTTTAAATGATAGAGGTCAAATGGATCCAAAAGCTTGGTGGCTAGTTCATGGCATTAATGCTCCAATACTTCAAAAGATTGTCCTTAAGCTACTTGCACAACCTTGTTCATCTTCTTGTTGTGAAAGGAATTGGAGTACATATTCATTTATCCATTCTTTAAAGAGAAACAAGATGGCACCACATAGAGCTGAAGATTTAGTATTTGTTCATAGCAACCTACGACTTCTCTCAAGGAATACTCCACAATATCATCAAGAGGAAACTAAAATGTGGGATGTAGCTGGAGATGATTTTGGGTCACTTGATGATTGTGGTATTCTTGAAATTGCTAGTTTTTCTTTAGATGAACCAGAGTTAGAGGGTGTCTTTTTCAATGATAATTGCTAGTTTGTGGAATTCTTGAAGACTTGAAGTTGCTAATTCATCATCTTGCTTTATAATTTTTTTTTGTAAAAAAACAAAGCGTACAAATTGTATAATGAGGTCTCTTAGTATTTTTTGTGACTCATTATCATAGGAAAAGTTCTTTTGAGATGATGATGAATATATAAATCTTGATTTTCAATTTAGATCTTTTATTTATATCGCTCATATTTAATTTTATGTAATTTTATTTTATTTAATTATATATATATATATATATATATATATATATATATATATATATATATATATATATAGCCATGTCCATGTCCTACATTTTCAACATTTCAGGTGTCCACGTGTCTATGTCTGTATCGTGTCCGGTGTTTGTGTCGGTGTCGATGCTTCATAGATGATAATTGTTGCAGGTAGTGGATAGGCCGTTTGGGTTGGGAAGGTTCTGTTTAAAATGCACTTAATATGCAGGGAAAGGAATTTGGTTGTAATATATACTATACTAGTAGTTTCATCTTGGAATGATATGCTAAGGGATAAATCCATTCATGTGTTTAATGGTTCTCTAATCCTGGAATCCTTTTTGGTACTGCTGATACCCTTAATAATATTCTTTGTTGGCTGATAAAAAAAAAAACCATATATCCATTGATCTTTCTCTTATAATTAAAGTATGACTTTATTCTACGTTTTCTTATTGATTATACATCTTTAGTTTTCATTTTTTTGAATTTTCCTCTCATTTTTATTTTATTTATTAGTTAGTTCATCTTTCATTCAAATATGAAGTAATGTTCTCTCTCTCTCTCTTCTTGTAATGCTTTTAAACACTAAATTTGTTACCGATAGGTACGTGTGAGTAATGTTCGGAGGTTCATTAAGGAAGAATAATAGTGTTTGAAAGGAGGAAACACTATCCTTAAGGAATTATTTGCTTCCACAAACAACAACAAATAAGAGCACTGAGCACATGAACCTTATTTTTTCTAGTTACATGGTCAGTATGCAAGAATTTTGTTTGCACTGCTTTTATTTTCACAAAATCCAATAGGAACACAAACTCCTTCCTACAAGTTAGCCCGATTTTTTTGTCTTTTTTGTTCCATATTTATGTCATCACAATCCTTTCACTTGAGTTATATTTATTCATCTCTAATAAAGTTTTTTTTTTAAATCATAGATGAAAGCTTTGACTAAGATGAATGAAGTAAAAGATATATAATAACATAAATGTGGAATAAAAGAAAGACAAAATCACTACTAGAAAATATGTTTTTCAACATTGGTTATTTAGAACTTTCAACATCGGTTACTAATTGACGTTGAAAGTATTAACGCTAACATCAGTTTTCCAAAACCGATGTTAACGTAAAAATGATAACATTGGTTATTTAAATAACCAATGTTATATAATAAGAATTACACAAAAAAAGGTATCAATGTTCATAGCAGCGTTGGAAGTTGACATCAGTTTTTATAGAAAATCGATGTTAACGTTAATAGTTAACATCGATTTTCTACAAAAACCGATGTTAACGAACAACGTTAACATCGATTTTCATAGAAAACCGATGTTAATGTTTTGGAAGTTAATATCGGTGTTTATTGAAAACCGATGTTAACATTAATAGTTAACATCAGTTTTTGTAGAAAACCGATGTTAATGTTTTGGAAGTTAACATTGGTTTTTGTTGACAACCAATGTTAATGTTAATAGTCAACATCGGTTTTTGGAAAAACCGATGTTTACTTTGTTCGTAAATCGATGTTGTTTTCGTAGGTTAACATCGGTTTTTTTTAAAAATCGATGTTGTTATTAGGAATTTTTTTTAATATACTGTCTGTTTTTTCAATAAACCAAAAAATTAACTTGAAAATTTGAAATCAGACCACACAGTACAACATATATCATTTACATTCTGTTTTGAAATAGTTTTTAGCAAAAAGCTACCTAGTAAACTATCAATTGTAAAAAATCAATTGATAACTATATATCAATAAAGAATTTATTAATAACCATGAATAAAGAATATTCAATTAATGTTAAAAGGTTACATCAATTGTAAAAAATGTAAAGCAAGGTAGTAAACTAATTAATTAAACTAAAATTACAAAGTTGCCTAACATCCTAACTAAAATTACAAGCTAGTAAACTAAGTTTCATTTCTAACTTTGAGATAATAGTTTGTCCATTGGATGCAAAGCGCCTTCAATGTGTCTAATTCCAATGGTCTAACATCACTAAAATATTGCATGATAAAATAAAACATAAGTTAATAATATAATACAAATGATAAGAAAATCAAAATTTTTTGAAATAAGCATTTACCATTTCCTAATTATTCCTGAAACTTCCTAAGATTATAGTTGACATCCAGTGCATCGTGTAATGGTCACACTCAGTACTTCCTTTTTTGTTTATTACACTAAATACATAATGAAATTTAGATATTCAATGTTAACTACAGATTAGTGTACACAAACATAAAATATATATAAGTAAAAACATTGTTTAAATTACTTACTTTAACAACATTCCACCTAGCACCTGCAGCCTTGGATTTAGGTTGTGGAGTATCGTCAAGTCCTTTCAAAGCACTGTTAAATACAAGGAACATGAAAATATTGATGTTGATAACTAATACTAATGCAAATGTATTGAAAAACAACACTGACCTGTTAATTATTCCTTTTAAATAGTTGTCTGACCTATTATGCAAGGAACAAAACCAAACAACAAGATTTTCCTTAAGCAAAATGATGACCATTTGTCAGTTTGCACTGCAGTGGAGACCAATATAGGTTATTATAGTATTATACATTATTTAAATTCATTTGTTCAGTTTTACTTACTCATTCACGTAGGCTCCCAGGTAGACATCCTGTTTTGAACTCTGCATCCAGTTCTTGATTTAACTTTCTGATTCAAACTGTGATTGCCCAGATCTCTGGATGGACTGTGGCTCGAGGAATCCATATACATCGAAATTCCCCAATCGCATACTTGTCTCAGTCAGATGCCTATTGTTGTTAACACAAAGTAAATTATGTATGAATTTAAAATAATAACTTAGGTAATTAACAATAATCTAAATTGACTTACAGAATCCACAACTGTATAACAAAGATGTTGAGACATTGACCACCATGTGCTATTTCAGACAGATCTTCATGCTTTAAGTACAAGGGGAAGTCTAAATTAAACAGCCCGAACAGGGAAGCATCCCACATAACCTGCAACGGCTTCAAAAAAAAGTTATGGGATGGTCAATGTCATCAGATATAGGGGATCCTCGACCTCAGGATCCGGCTTATCTGCAGGTTTTGTTGGTCCCACAGCTCCTTGTTTATCCAACATAGTTAATTAACATAATTTAATTACAATGAACAATTCAATTGAAAAAAAGAAGCATATAATGAGAGTAAAATACCTGTTCTGATAAACGCTTAATGAGATATGTCGGCCAAGCAAGGAAGGTGTTAAGTGTCGGCCCCACTAAAATAACCTCGTTAGTGGGTACAAGAATGGGAGAATCTGAATCTTTAACCTCCTCAATACCAACCTTCACTTGATCATGCAACAAAGGGATGTTGTGAATGATTGTGGATCCTTCATAAACTCTTCCTAGGGCAACCAGGTGGGGAGAATTTTCTTCGATGTACAACCCGCATTTGTCTGAGTCACCCGTGTCTGGATCAGTCACTGAGGGATCAACACAACTCCCCTTTGTGCTGACACAAGCAGCTGAGGGACCAACCTCAGGCTTCGGAGGCAGTGCAAGTCCCTATGCTTGCATCTATGACTAAAACTAGGATTGCATCTCGCTGAAGGATAACATCAACTGCTGAGTCACTTTTTCTGTGATTGACTCCTCCAGCTGGTCCTTGATTTGTTGAGTCAACTGCACTAGTTCTTCGGGAGCGATGGAAGAAGTGCTGCGGGCGGTTCGTTGAGCCGGTCCAAAGTATTGCTTGATGGTCACACCGACTCCAACAGCACACACATGACCAGCGTGTTCTGGTTGCCCAATGGCAGCAGTCAGGACATCCTGATGTCCATGAGGGACAAACGAACCCTGTGATGCATGCTCCTCCAACGAATCCTATACAGAACACATTTGCATGCCAAAGATTGGGACAACATAAACATAACTAATTACGATTATTAATTAAAAGTTACTTACAATCCTCTCAGCAATTTCCTTTGTTACCTCAGACGTCATATGGCCAATTTTTTTGGTGCGGGCCATCTTCCACTTCACGTGTCGTCTGATGGGAGATGGAGGATCAATCATGACCTCAGTGCTTCCGGATTGAGCAGCTTCCTCTTGTTTTTTCTTTCTCTTCTCATCCATCAACTTCTTTTCTAAATATTCATAATCCTCACGAGACAACACGTCATCGGTCCGCACAATCATCGGTGTTGCTGTCAACCCATTTACATTTGAAAACACAAACAGTAAATTTGACATAGTTAAGCTCCCAAATTTCTTAAATGAACCCAAAGTAAGGGATGGAAGCTACACAAGGATTGTTATCATGTACACTGACGAAGTGTTGAGATTCAGCCCTTAGGGTGACCCCACTGTTTTGCATTGTACTTTTCTTGTCTTGTGCTTTTGTATAAAAGGAATACTTGTTTATGTCGTATCCTTGCCAAGTTATAACATTTCTTTTAGGCACATCAGCTAGCTTTCTTAATGTTTTAGAGGCATTTTCATCAGCAAAGATTATATCTTTAAACCAATCAAGGAAAGTCTTGTTATGCTTTTTCAAGACCCAGTTCTTCGACATTTTTGGATTACTTTTTTTTACTAAACCTTCATGCTGAAGTATGTATGGCAATACTTCATTATTGTTATTCAACACATACAAGTGAGCTTGTAACAAATGTTCTACACTTGGAGTGATAACATGCAGTCCTCTTGAACCCTTACCGCCCACTCTGTCATCATGTCGAGATTCAGGAAGCCCAACAGGTTTAGCCTTTTCAATGTACTCTGAACAAAATTCAATGGCTACTTCTGCAATGTACCTTTCAACAATAGATGCTTCCGGATGATGTATATTTTTCGTATACCCTTTTAAGATCTTCATGTATCGCTCAACCGGGTACATCCACCGCAAAAAAATAAGACCACAACATTTGATTTCTCTAACCAGATGAACAATTAAGTGAAGCACGATGTCAAAGCAAGCAGGAGGAAAATACATCTCCAACTGGCATAGTATAATAGCACCCTCGTTTTCCAGCTCATCTAACTTCACAGGATCAACGACCTTGCTACATATGGCATTGAAGAAAAAGCACAGACGAGTTATGGCTAACTTGACTTTGTTAGGCAAAATGTCTCGTATGGCCATCGGTAACAATTGTTGCATCAAGACGTGACAATTGTGAGACTTTAACCCTACCAACTTCAGATCCTTCAACTGCACAAGGCTCTTAATATTTGAAGAGTATCTTTATGGGACTTTGATTCGGTGCAGACACTGACATAAACTGATCTTCTCCTTTCTGGACAAAGTATGACAACCTAGAGGCAAATATATTTTTTTACCATCAGACCTTGGATGCAACTGCGATCGTATACCCATCTCAACTAGATCTTGACGAGTATTCAAACCATCTTTCATCTTGCCTTTAATGTTAAGGAGCGTCCCAATGATACTATCAAATACATTTTTCTCCACATGCATAACATCAATACAATGTCTAATATCCATATCAGACCAGTACGAAAGATCAAAGAAAATCGACCTCTTCTTCCATATGCAAGTCTTACTTTTTTCCTTCTTTTGGGTCTTTCCAAATGTAGTATTCAGGTGTTCAACTCACTGGAAGACCTGCTCACCAGTCAACAATATCGGTGCAGTTTCGTGCTCTTGACTTCCATTAAATACCTTTTTCAATCGCCTATAAGGGTGATGAGGTTTTAGAAAACGTCGATGCCTAATGTAGACTATTTTTCTACCATGTTTCAGTTGTATGTAGCTTGTGTCTTCTTCACAGATGGGGCATGCATGATGACCCTTAACACTGTAACCGCTCAAATTCCCATATGCTGGAAAGTCATTAATGGTACAAAAAAGCATTGCACGCATTAGAAAAGTCTTATTCCGAAACCCATCAAACACTAAAACTCCCTCGTCCCACAACTTTGTCGGGTTTTCAATCAACGGACTTAGATAAACATTAATGTCATTTCCTGGCTTTCTTGGGCCCGATATCATCATAGACAACATGTATTTTCACTTCATGAACAACCAAGGAAGCAAATTGTAAATTACTAGTAGAAGTGGTCATGAACTGTGTTGAGTGCTTAAATTGCCATATGGATTCATTCCATCACTAGCTAGTCCAAGCCTAAGATTTCTTGCCTCTTTGCCGAAATCCAGAAACAAACATCTATCTTTTTCCACTGAGAGCAATCATTCGGATAACGGACCATTCCATCACAGTTTCTCCCATTTGCATGCCATGTAAGGTCTTTAGCATCGTCTCCATTAGCAAAAAGACGCTTAAACCTTGGAACGATCGGCAGATACCACAACACCTTCGCTGGGGGGGCCTTCTTTGAGTTTTCATTAGTACTACACTCCTCATCATCCTTAACTTTGTATCGCGATACCCCACACCTAGGGCATTTGGACATTTCTTCAAATTCATGTCTGTAAAGTATGCAATCATTCAGGAAAGCATGAATTTTTTTATACTCCATACCCATTGGACACAGTATCTTCTTCGCCTAATAGTAATTTTTAGGCAATTTGTTTTCCTCTGAAAGTAGATCGTGCACTACTTGAAGCAGTGAAATAAAGCTTCTGTCACTCCACTCATATCTGGCCTTCACATTAACCAGACTTAACATTGCCGACAATAGCGTCAAGGAATTCTTGCACCCCAGATACAAAGGCTTTTTTGAATGACTTTGCAATGTATCATACATAGGGGCATGTGCTTGCTGAAAAGACTCTTGTCCAAGGTCATGAATCATATCCTCCAAGTGATCTTCCATTTCTACATCAAACGGTTCAGATTGGGACCCACTCTGCATGTTTGTCAATTCACCATTCCATATCCACGTGGTGTAATTCTTCTTAATCCCATCACACAATAGATACTCTTGTATATCGTCCAGTATTTTTTGTCTTCCATTCAAACAATTGATGCAAGGACAATAATATTTTTCGTCCTCATCCGGTCGACTTCTTTCGGAGGCAAATTGCAAGAACAATTCGACGCCTTTTTCATATGTAGGGCTCATACGACTTTCATTCATCCAACTTCGATCCATCTAAATAATAACTCTGTGATACTCACAAAGTTATTCGATGCGTGAAAATCTCACTTTTTTATTATAAGTGTGGTCCTATCCCATTCAGAAAGACCTTTTTTATGGTAGCTTCATACGTCAAGGTTAATTCTATTTTGTTAAATTTGACAAAATTTCAGCAGCATTTCGCATTGGTCTCTAAGTACACGACATGAAATCGGTGAAATTAATTTCCCGATAATCAAGTATGCACTCAGAGAACAACTAGAAATGCATTGTACTGAAATTTCATCAAATTAAACAAAATAATGTTAGCCTTAACGCATGAATCTACCATAAAAATATCAGTCTCCCCAAACTGTCCAAATGGACAATTCAAGATTAAATACAATGATTAATGCAAACTGTCTGCAAGAATCATTGCATTCAGTCTCAAATGAGAATCTAAGGTTTACTCATCATGAACACAATTTGTATAGCATATATCGGTTGTCATTAATAGCAGTGAACAAGTAATAAAAACATTAACTGGTAACAAAAATTTGTACATGTGATGATGAGCAGCACAATCCAAATAGCAAGGTAACTAACTCTTCCTAGAGCAGAGCAATTTTGAGGCTATCACATTGGGAATTCATACTTTGATTTTCATTTGGTAGTTAATTTCAACAAAATGTTGAGTGTTATCTACAGCTTTGATACTAAGCTGGAATCCATACTTTAATTTTTGTTTAACGAAAGAAAGATCAAGGTGGCTTTAAAGACAAGAAAATAGATAGAAAAATGAGAAGGAAGGGTGACCGTGGGAGGGAGACAGGGCTGGGGGAAGGAGAAGGCAAAGTACTTTCAGTATTTTTTTTTTATAAAAAAAGGTGTCAAGAGTTATTTTAGCAGTTTATTTCATTGAATGTTGTTCTCACTTCTCACAGCTAAATTCCTTGTTCTTTCGACAGAGGTTATAAATTAAGTTATATGACATTGTGTGTGACAAGCAAACACTTGAAAGTTATTCTAGTGGGAGTGGGACAGCCCAATACTTCAGCCCAAGACCAAATCATTGCTCACAACAAGAGGAAATTTCAGCACCAAGACAAAACATGCATCCTTAGCTTAATGGGTCAGCTGTGGCTAAACAAAATGCAGAGAAAGCTAATTCAAACCTCCATGGTTCTAATCTACTCCTGGTATTGAGACACTAATTGCTTCAAATGCAGCCACTACTACCCACTATAGCCACTACTAGCTAGGAATTACGATTAAATATAGTGTTTCAGGTATACAGCTTACAAAGTTGATGGATGTTGGATTATTCCACTTTAAGCTTTACTTATCCTAACTAATAACTAATGGACACCCATCACCAGCTATTAATCCTATCAATGGAACAAAGACTAATGAATTTCTACCCATTTCTTTTTACCATCATGCCACTCAAGGCCAGAATTGATTGAGGGGACAATAAACACTTGTGAAAAATCAAATCATTCTAAAAAGTTGACATTTATCTCTGCTTAAAATGATGTGGGTGCAGATTTCAAGTGAGCACAAAATAGCACAACGAACATAAACTGCAGCCACTACTAGCTAGGAATTACAATTAAAAACAACGTAACAATGTGCTTTACACATATGCATGTATATATAAGAAGTAGTAACGATGTGCTTTACCTGGAGTTTCTATAATCAAATAGCTTCCACAACAAGGCCACTAAGCAGTAGTAAATGATAACCTAAAAATAAAAAGCATATGCCAATTAGCCATGGGCCATACTGCCATAGCAACGATATATATCACATTTTGCAGAAAATAACCTTTGAGAACTAATGAGTAATGGCATTAGAAGAACTCAGAGCCAAACCTAGTTCAACTATAACAAAGTAATTCAACTTATGCTCAACCAAACTATGTAACATTACTAATGCTCATATGACCAGACTGCATGGACTAACAACTATGTAATAACTTAGCCTACAAAATTGTGGAGTTCATATAAAATTCTCATTATTTATTAAAGTGCCATAGTTAAATGAAAGACAAAACTCTACAAAAGTGATCATGTTCTCATTGTCTTTACTATCCACTTCTCAACTCAAATTATGATATGTGGATAGCAATAATTCAATATGTGCATTTTCTCTAGTTTTTGAGGGCTTTATTTGGATTTTCTCTAGCTTCAGGGAGTCATACATGCTGGTTATCAATTATGATTTGGAGCATGATCACTTTTGTAATATGTGCATACTACCTTTAGGAATGTTGACAACTTGTCCTATGAGGCTTTCAGCATATGAGATCCTAAAGGAATGTGGACTTCGAAATTCTAATATGTGCATACTACCTTTAATTAGAAACACTAAACTATGTGTTTTGTCCTTTTAATAAGAAAGAGTGAACTGTGGATTGGGTTTCAGATTCAATTTTAAAAAGCAACTCAGTCCAATCCAAATTAAACTTATATGTGCGTATATACTTTTTCAGACAAATTTTATCTCTATTTTCTCTCTACTCTATATCTTTCTAATCAGTTTTCTGCAGAATCAAGTGAAAAACACTACTATTCTTTCTACTTTCCATGGTATCCATGTACAATACTTGACTGTATAGGGGTGCAAACATGTTTATATGCTGATAAAATAGCATAGTTTTGCCACTATAGGACATACAATTCAGGTTATCCATATTCTACAAGGTAAAGGCAATATGGAATGTTGAACCAAATGCCTCACATAACACAAAGTTTACCCAACTACATATCGCAAGTACAGAACAAACCCATGCTATGCTACCATAGGTTTAGTGAAATGTTACATAACAAATAAATAATTTTACCTGCAATGTTCCTTTTGTGGATGAAAGAAATAGCAACTACAACTCCTAAACCTGCAGCAACGGAGCTTCATCAACAACAACATAAATAATAATCACTAAGAACAAAAGGGTAATTGCTAATAGGCTAACTCACCTCTGATATAGTGCAAATCAAAGGGCCTGAACCTAGTTTCAGGGTATATGAACCTTCAAACAGTCAAAACAACAGCTTTCCTAAATAGATCAAATGCAGGTTGCGACCAACTTAGGGAAGTTAAAAGCTTAGTTTAAGGGAACTTATAACTAAGGGAAGTTAACAGAATGGCGAAGACTGCGAGGGTGGGGTGAGCAAAACCTACCTTGTGATTACGAGTACAAACACGACCAAAGACTGCTTTCGTGCCAATGGAATGCTGCAAGAAAACCAATGAAGCTTGTTCGAACACAATGGCAGTGACTTGAGGGTGAGTTCAGCGTGTTGAAACACCAAGTTTGTTCAAACACAATGAAGCTTGTTCAAACACGAAGGTCGTTCAAGGAAACCAACAAAACTTACCAAAACACGAGGGTGGGGTGAGCGTCACGGCGACCACGACGGCCTGAGCGTGGCTATGCGAGACTCAGCGTCGGGGGTCAGGGACAATGCCAGTGACAACGACGGCCTGAGGATGCCTTTGAGAGAGTGAGCATGGGGGGTCAGGGAGAAGCAAGAAGGTGGGTTTGCGAGAGATTGATGAGCGCGAGAAGAGAAGGCTTTTGAGTTTGTAAATTTAAGTAAAACCACAACATCGAAAACCGATGTTAACATAGAATCGTTAACATCGGTTTAAAAAAAAATTGATGTTAACATAGAATTCTTAAGATTGATTTTGACAAAACCGATGTTACCTACGTAATGTTAACATTGATTTTCACAAAATCGATGTTACCTACGTCATGTTAACATCGGTTTTTTTTAAAACCGATGTTAATAAACTAGTCTTAATTACAAGTATGTCACTGTGTTTGTGTCAACATCAGTTTTTTTAAAACCGATGTTAATAATCTGGTCTTAATTATAAGTATGCCATTGCATTTGTGTTAATATCGGTTTTGCCAAAAACCGATGTTAATCTAGCGATGTTAAATGTACATTTTTTAGTAGTGAATTGAGCTAACTCAAAGGAGAGTGTTGGTGTTACTATCAAATAAAAACAATAATAAATTGTGAAATTTCTCGCATTTAAGTAACCAGAAAAGAGAATGTTCACGATCTCTTTGTTATTGTTTGTGGAAGATTGATTCTTCTTCCTAGTTGATAACAATGCTTTTGCTATTCAAATACATTATTTGAGTTTAGTCATTATAATAGAAAAATTGTCTAGACACAAATTGATTATTTTCTTTTGGTGTTTTTCGCCTTTTATTGTATTTTTAGTTTTCAAATTGATGTGTTATATATTTCATGGATGCAATATAGTTTCACTATTTTTTTAAAAAATATTTTTTTTTACATCAGTTGTTACTAGCACGCAAACATATTTATTTAAGTCACAATATAATAATGAACATGTATGTAAAATTGTCAACTTAATAACACACATATATATTTATTTAATTCAGAATATAATAATGAGCATGTATGTGAAATTGTTAACTTAATAACATTATCATACTTTTACATTAACACATTAGATTAATGTTTAATATTGAAAATATTTGTAATTATATATTTTATTCTCAGATTTTTCATTTTTTATTTTTAACATACTGATGAATTCTAATATAAAAAATTTAATAAAAAAGGAATTTAATATAAATAATTATAAAAAAAGTAAAAGAAATTGGACAAGTGAATTGCCTTAATTCACACGAATAAAGAATTTTTCAGATTGGTAGGCCCAATGAAAATGGCTATTTAAAGTTTAGAACAACCCGTGAAACTTGGGACTTTTTACTTCTTCATATCCGTTTTTGCTTCCTGCACCCCAAAAGACATGAACAAACACAAATATTCCCCCCTCTCCTAAGCTAGCCCCGCCTCCACGCAATACCATTGATCCAAACACCATTGCCCCAACCACCCAACAGAACCATTGACGACCCTGATGCAGAAAAAATGCAAATGGAGTCGAGAACGAAAGAAAGTTGTACAACTTGACCCCATTTTGGGGACCTTTCAAGAATACACTATTTTTTTATACTTTCATAAATACCTTTCTGGTAGTATAAAGGTATACACTAATTAAGGGTCCTTTCTTTGGTTCATTTTGACATCTCTCCAACCTTATGGAAGATTGTTGCTTCCTGTACCTCCAATAATTGCTTTCTGACTCCATTACATTTCAAAAATCCCAATGCAAAATGGATTTACATTTGAGATTGAATTTTGCTGAATGTAACGGGAGAGAGGCATGTGAATCCTGCACCTCTTAAGCAATTTGATAAAGACAAATCACCTTTGATGAGAACACCTCCCTTCCCCAACCCTGAAAAGCTCACCGGAAGCCTTGTGAAGCCCTCCTTCACCCTTGCACCTTGTTATCCAACCTTGTGAAGCCCTTGCACCATCCTCACTGAACCTCAGAAGCACTTCCATGAGATTTTTGATGGAGTGGTGAAGAAATCAATGGTGAAGGCATCACTCGACGAAGAAAAAAACAAATGTTTCTCCACTTGAGATACTTCCATTTTCGAATTTGTTCCCTCCCACTCATATTTGATTCTCCCATTGTAGTTGTGTGCCTCTGTAATGTGAAATTTTCCTTTTTGTTATTAGCTTTAAGGATCCTGGTCCTCACGACAATGACAAATATTTAGATCACATGCTACTTAAAATTGAGGTGAAGAACTTTAGAAGGTTAATTTGGAGATATTAAAAACGTGGGAGGTGCATTTTGTTGGTTTATGTAAAGGGCATTTTGGACATTTCGAAACATTTCTGCCAGATAAAAAGACAGTTGAATAATGAAGACAGATTTTTTTTTTTACCTTTCACCTTTGACATACAACAGCTGCAGAGTGAAACGATGCCGTGCCTCAACCTCTCCACCAACGTTAACCTAGACGGCGTCGACACCTCCTCCATTCTCTCCGAAGCCACCTCAACCGTCGCCAGCATCATCGGCAAACCCGAGGCCGTACGTTAACTCTCTCACTATCACTATCTCTAACGTCCGTGACGTCTTTTCATGTGTGCTTTCGATTTTTTGAAGTTTCCGTTTTCTGGGTTTTCATGCTTTCATTCTCTTTTCCTACTGCAACATTTTAATTTAATTTAATTTTTACGCAATTATGTGCCCTTGTTGCTGAATAAATGGATGCAAATTAGTGACTAGTTCAGGGACTCTCCCCCCTTTTTTTTTTGCAGTTTCTCTTGTCTAGGGTTCTTGTTTTTATTGTTGTTTGATTCTTCAGTTCTGGTTATATGAGTATAATAGCCATCAAATTATTTTTTTTTTAGAATTGGGTTGGATGGTGTGTTGAGACTTCAACTTTACTTTCACTGTTCACTGTTTGTGTAGTACATCGTGTGCCATGTTATTTTGCTGGATGAAAGATTTTTGGTGTCTAAGAATGATGTGGAAATGGAAATGATTTTCTCTTTTTTTTGCTGTCTGCATATATCATATTTGATCCCCGTATACATGCTATGCAGTTTTCTCTGTTTTGAACTTGTGATAACTTGGTGTAGTTTCTTTTCAATTGAATTGAAATGAATTGGTGTTTCTAGTGTTGTATATATGTATGTTATTACAAAGTAGTAAATCCCTCCATCCTCCCGCATACATAGAAAATGGATAGTAACATATTGTGTTGTTAGTTCTACATGTAGCATATGTGTGTTGCGATTGATTCTAATGTTGCTGTAGTCTATAACGTGTTATGTTAAGCTTCCTCATTTCTGTGTTGAACATGATTCAGTAACACCTGCTGACATACACTTTTGGTTTACCTTAATGTCTGCAATATAAGTTGTTATATTTTGTGATTTCAATCCTGTATTTGTTAAACTACTAGTTTAAAACCACTAGCTTCTTGAGTGGAATTTTGGGATGCTATTTGAGAGATGCTGCTACCATGGATGGAGTTATAGTCAATAGATACATAACATTAACTTTTTGTGGTTTAATTTAACTTATTAAAATTAAGTTTGATTTTTTCTGTTTTCTTCTACTCTATTCCTCTTGCTCTGCTATGAGATTTTCTTCTTTTTATTTATTTGGATTGTGTTTAAGCCTTTTGGTTATGCTTTTTTTTTTTTTATCGATTTTGCAGTATGTGATGATTGTATTGAAAGGATCAGTGCCTATATCTCATGGTGGGAGTGAGCAGCCAGCAGCTTATGGTGAATTGGTGTCCATTGGTGGTCTTAGCCCTGACGTGAACAAGAAACTTAGTGCTGGCATTGCTTCAATTCTCGAAAACAAGTTGTCTGTGCCAAAGTCGCGATTCTACTTGAAGTTTTATGACACCAAGGCAAGTATCTAGACCTGAGTCATGTCCTCAAAAGAAGGGTCCTTACCTTGCATCCTCTTATTCCATTCTTCCTTTTTGTTTAGGCCCATCAGAGTCAAGAATATGCACAATGTTTGCATGCTTTACACCAGCACTAGGTCATGTAAATAAATCCTCACTGTTCTAAACTTCATAGTAGCCACTACAAGCTGTACTTAATCCAACCAAATTTCTTTTCGATGCTAACTACAAAAAATTTGCTATGCTAATTGGTCACAAATTCTTTGCTTATACTGAATGTTGATAGTGCCTTGTGTGATCTGCAGGGTTCCAACTTTGGATGGAATGGATCTACATTCTGAATTCCGAGTTATTTTGGTAATGATGCCATGGATGTCGGATGAACTCGTTATTCTGTTTTTGAACTTTTTTATCTGTAAAAAGTACTCTGAATTTTAATACCCCATTTTGAGGACATTATGCCATCGTAATTGGATTATGTTCAAGGACAACTGTTGGTCGTATATGTTCATGATGTTATCTCTGGACAAACATTATCTGGTGACCTTGAGATGAGCGTCATTTTAGTGGTAAATTAGAATTATGCATGGTTAAACTTGAGACTTTGTTATTTTGTAGTTACAAGAATAGATTAATGGTTGTTTTTAAACTTCTAATCAGTTAAAAAAAAACGGAATTAGGTTAACTAAAGAAACTGGTCCTTGTGGACTTTAAATAGCACAATTAGGTTTAAGTATCCTTAATTTTGTGGAAATTGCACCGTCATCTACTTTTAAGACTTGTTAGTGTTCATGATAAGGTATGATAAAGGAATAAGAATAGTATAAGATATGAGAATAATAAGCTTTAATCTTATTCTGTGTTTGATCTGCATTAGATAACAATGGTAGAAAATATTATAAAATATATTCAAATGATAAAATTATTGTTTCAATAAAATTACATATAATTTTGTAATAAAAACTTTTAAATTAATTTTTACAAATTATGAAACTTATTATAAAATTATAATTTCAACTAAATTATACAATGTAGTGACTTCTCTTAAAACTATATAAACAAATTATATTAGTTTTTTAAATTATGATTATTTATTCAACTTTTAATAATTATTTAATTTGTGTAAAATCATTTTATATATAAGATAATATATGCTGAATAAAAATTATATATATTATATGTAAATCTTATATATTTTTTGTAATATACATTTTTGTAAGTTAGTTTATTTCTTAAAACAAAGATCAAATCGAATGTTTTAAAAATACAAGTCCAAAAAAATATGAAAAAAAATCAGAAGAGAATTCGCCCCTATTCCCGATTCCTCAGTTTTTTTTTTTAATTATTTTTAATCAAAGGTGTGAATTCGGTGCTGAGGAGCTGCATTCATACTGTGAATATTGAATAGTAAATCGGTGTAGATCTGTAAATAAATTGGAACGGGTGATAGATAAGTAATTATTTTTACAAAAGTTTTTTTTTTTTTTAATTCCAAAAGGATTACATAAAGAATTGTGTGGTAGTTGTTGGAGAAAGAATTCCAAAAGGATTACATAAAGAAATGTGTGGTAGTTGTTGGAGAAAGAAGTGTGAGTAAGATCATAAGCAAAAGCAACGGTGAACTGAAGATGCCGGTTCTCACCCTTTCTACTAACGTTAGCCTTAATGATTTAGACGCCTCTTCGATACTCTCCCAAGTAATCTCCACCGTCGCCAGCATCATGCGCACACCTGAGCCTGTATCACTACTTTCCCCCCTCTCTCTATGATATCTATATATGACCATGATTTATAGCGTTGATGTTTTATATATAGAATTAAGTTGAAAGTTAATTCATGAAAATTATTTCACCCCATCCTTGTCGTACTATTCCTTTGTAGTTAATTATATTACAAAATTGATTTTATCTCTAAAATGGTTCAATTTTTAAGGGGAAATCATTTTGTTAGTACTGGTCATAGCCAGTATAAGATCTTCTGTATGTTAATTGCATGAAACAACATAGAAAAGATTTCATTTTTCCTCCGGACAGTTTACTTTTTTCAGTTTTTTTTTTGTTTTGGATTTTTTTTTTAAATCCTTAACAAATATCAAGGGGTCTAGTTTCAATTTGGTTGAGTTATTGTAAATTGTCATCGACTTGGTTGAAATAATGAAAAAAAAAAAAACATAACAAATTGCAGTTTGTGATGGTTTCACTGGAAGGATCAACAACCACATGTTTTGGTGGGACTGAGGAGCCAGCTGCCTATGGTGAACTGGTGTCCATGGGTGCTCTTAACCCAGAATTGAACAAAAAACTGAGTGCTGGAATTGCCTGCGTTCTTGAAACCAAGTTGTTGGTGCCAAAGTCACGGTTCTTCTTAAAATTCTATAACACAGAGGCAAGTTATCTAAATACTAATTTTTTATTTTTAAATACAGTAGAACATATATTCACTTATTCTCCATGAGAGAACAGAGTTCATTGGCTTTAGCTTTACAATTAATTGACCTTTTTTTGTGCTTTATTTGTTTTCTTGTGCAGGGCTATAATTGTGCATTGAACGGGTCTATCATGGTAGTCGAGTCCAAATGATGGAAAGAGAAAACCTGTTACTTTATTGTTATTGTAATTTTGGCATGCTATGAATAGTAAGTATTTCATTAATTCCTTACTTATTAATAACATTTTTCTTTTATAAAACGGCAACTCAAATTGTATTTAATTTTTGTTAGTCAAGTCTTATTCTGTCTATAATCTGATATTCCTATGCTATTATTAGTAGGTGCATATGTTTTTATTTTTCATGAAGGATATCCTCCCATCTATAATTAGAGACTAATTAAATTTGACGCATAAAAATCACCCAGATAAATTTTACCCTTCTGAATAATTTTTTCCCCATTCAGATAACCAGTGATTGATCCCTCGCAATATACTTAAAGAAAGTGCATATGTACGTTAAAAATTGATACACTCAAATATCATGCATGGAATTTGCACCAATTACCTGCTTATTGATTCATATAACATTAACCATCCCATCCTAATTAATTACACGATTGGTTTTTTTATAAGCAACCTAATTCCATGTTCACACAGTTCAACTTAGTCGATCAATTCAGTAAGATACTGATTACATCTTGATTGAATCCGGAACAACTTCATTAACACTGAGAGCTAGGATCACAGAAAGATCTAATGGCCAAGGAAAAGACACTTAATTAGAGAAAATCTGCTCCAAGTAGAAACGTAGCATTTCCTGGTTTAAAAGCTACCGAGTCCATCAATTTCATAGCATTCTTTTATACAAATATAAGTGTACTGTTGTAAGAAGATTACAATTAAAACTAGGTTAAATATAAACCGTGTTGAGTATTTTATAGTAATAACTCTAGAATAGACATGAAGAAAGCCAAATTAGAATACCCAAAAACAAGCAAATCTAATAATCTATATTCTATTTCTTTTCTCTCTTCCACCATTTCACAGTTTCATTTCCTTCACCAAAATCAGAAACCCA
Source organism: Glycine max (assembly GCF_000004515.6). Lineage (NCBI taxonomy): Eukaryota > Viridiplantae > Streptophyta > Magnoliopsida > Fabales > Fabaceae > Glycine > Glycine max. Next base: position 49,380,267 of record NC_038254.2, on the reverse strand, counting down.
TATCAAAATTCAAAACTTTCTCCATTCTCTCACTTATTTCCCAACAACATGGCTTCTCCCTCTCCCTCTCCTTCCCCACAACAACATCAACTACAAGTTCTCCCCGTCTCAAACCCTCAAACCACCGAACCGCCACCGCAACCGCAACCGCCGCAATCCGCATTCCGCTTCCTCCTATCATTTGCCACCGATAACCTCCGCCACAAGCTCTCCAACCGCCGCCCTTGGCCGGAACTCCTCGACCACACTGCCATGTCGAAGCCTCTGTCATTCTCCGAAGCCACCCTCCGCATCCGCCACAACATCTCCTACTTTCGCATCAACTATTACATCGTTGTGTCCCTCATCCTCGCCGTGTCCCTCCTCACCAGCCCCTTCTCCCTCGTCCTCCTCCTCGGCCTCCTCGCCTCGTGGCTCTTCCTCTACCTCCTCCGCCCCGCCGACCGCCCCCTCCAGCTTCTCGGCCGCACCTTCTCCGACTTTGAGACGCTCTCCCTCCTCCTCGCCACCACCTTCGTCCTTTTGTTCCTCACCTCCCTCGGCTCCCTCCTCGTCACCGCCTTCAGCGTCTCCGTCGCCCTCGTCGCCGCCCACGCTGCCCTCAGGGTCCCCGAGGATCTCTTCCTCGACGAGGGCGGCACGAACCAGCCCGCCGGGTTCCTGTCCATCCTCCGCGCTGCTGTCGCCGTTCCTCCCTCGCCCGCGCCACCCGCCCCCGGCGTCCGCGGCTGATTCAACATTCCCTTGTCTCATCAAGGTTTCCGCCACCGTAATTTGGACGGTAACATCAATGTTTTTTTTTAGTGTCTGTGATTACAATTATTAGGACCATATTGCAGGCTGCATTTGCCCACAATTTATTGGATATGAACAAAAGTGACCCATATTTAAAACCTTGTGTCTCATAAAATATTTTTTTATTATTATTATTTAAGGTTTTCCTTTGTTAATCTGCATGATTGACAAGTTGTTTTATACGTTGGCGCATGTTAGGAATTTGTATACGTTTTGTTCTATATTATGGAGGGAAATTCTTTTTGTTTTTGTTTTCCAGACAGATCTGTTACTTATATTTATTTAACAGATTTGATTTATTTTATTTATTCTGTAATTTCATCCTAATATTACGTTAAATTTATATCAATTTTCTTAATAATGAGTATTTTCAATTGCAAAAGTATATTTTTATAAAAAGGATTATATTTTTCGCAAATAATTATTTGTTCAAAATGGATACGACAAAACTCTTTCTTAAAATATGTAACTAACACAATATAGCATACCGAGCATTGAAACTCAAGACTATAGGTTAAACTATAACTATAACAACCCATGACATGTTGTGGTAGTTGATCCACTGTGTTAAATTTAATCTATTTTAATTAAAATTATGATAAATAAAACAAATCAATTGAATTATGATACTGTGATATTGTTTTACAGTAAGAATGCATAGAGGAGTTATAAAGAAAATATATAAATTGATAAATAGTCACTTTTGTCCTTAATGTGTAATTTGTTGACAAATGTGTTCATGAAAAATTAAAATATAAAATTTAGTATCCAAAAGTATAAAAATTACAATAAATATATACAATCATTAACATATGTTCCTCATCGTTAATAAAACAAGGTACAGTGACACATAGAAATAAATTTATCACTGAAATGATTGTTAACATGACCAATTCTAATTGCCAGCCTATCAACATATTTGTCATATAATGTTATTTTAAATTTTCATTTCCCCTTACAAATGGGTCCCTAAAGGATGAAAATACAAAATTTAATTCCCAAAAGTGTAAAAAGTATGAAAAATATATTTAAACATTAACGGTGTGAATAATTATTATAATTTGAAAAAATTTATAATGATTGCGACAATTTTTTTTAAACAAACTCATAAATTAAATTGAGTCTAAAAGAAAAAAAAATACTCATTTTAAAAAAATTTAAATTTTTTGCATAATCTAATCAAAAGCATTGTAGTTTTTATTATTAGTTAATTTTATTTTAAAATTTTTAGATAATTTAACATTTTTTTTCGTGATTTTTTAAACGCATGCACTATGATAAATTTATTGATATATAAGTAGTTATAAATAAATATTTAACAACTAATTTACTTTTTCTAAAATTAATTTTTTAATATTTTTAAAAAAATTATTATTTTTAATTTGAATAGGATAATATTTTTTTAATTTTGTTATTTCACCCGTATGAGTCATGTGTATGTTAGTTCTTTGATTTTTTTTTATTTTTTTTTTACTTTTTCAATAACACAATGGAGGGCTCAATGATTAATGTAACAAGACAGGACAATAGGGCACGTCTCCTAAATTTTCATTGGGTGTTGCTAGGTGCACAAGCAATATTGTTGGTGCACCCACTATTTTTACATTTTTTTAATTTTACCCTTTCATTCGTATGAGTCATACGGATGAACTTCATCTGTATGGATATAGTATGACTCTTATAAGTTATTAGCATCGTTCTAACCAACTGAGCTAATGAATCAATTATATTATAAAATAAATAATGTTACTATACATAATACTAAAATTTCTAATGTATATTTAATGCGTATGTAAATTTATAAAATTTATATCAAAATTAATTATCACAAAATTTATTATTTAAATTTACATGCGCATTAAATATACATTAAAAATTTTAGTGTTTTGTATAACAATATTATTTATTTTATAATATAATTGGTTCATTAGCTCAGTTGATTAAAGTGTTATATGACTTGAAAATCAGGTTTGATTCTTGCTTAAATTATTAATTTTAAATTAATGTGTTACAAATACTTTTAAAAAAATTTAAAAAAACTTCAAAAGAAATTTTTTAAAAAAAAACTTCATAGTTGTGTCTAGCGAGTGCACCCAACGACAAATTTCCCCATCTGGGGTAGTTTTAGAAACTATTTCCCCAGATGGGGTTATTTTCAAATTATTTTCAAGAGGGGGTAGTTTTTAACGTAAACTGCATGGGGCATGTAGCCAAACAGCCAGAACCACTGACGAGTTTGGTCTCCGTGAAGGACTCGCCACTGTCAATGGCAATATGTCCATGCAAGGCAGAAATCGCCATTCGAACTGGCGATATGCACAACGCATAGGGAACCGTCAGTCAAACTGGCGAGTTCCAATAGCTGAGGGTGCAGGTCTAGCCCTGCTTCTCGCAGGCAATGGCAGTGCAGCAGTGCAGACGTGTCAGTGCAAGCGAAATCGCCACTACCATTAGCGGTTTGCCTTGCACATGGATCGTCAGCATGGCTGGCGGGTTGCTTCAGTTTGAAAATTTTGGCCCTCTTCCATTATAAAAGCAGAAGCTCCGAGAGTGCACAGCTGCGCTTCCTTCCTTTGCTTTCATTGCTTTGTTATTCTTCTTCATAAGTTCCTCCATTAGACTGACTATGTTCTTCTTATTTTGTTGTTGTCTTTTGTTTTTGGTAAGTATTTTTGAATGATAGATATTTATTGTGTTATATATATATATATATATATATATATATATATATATATATGTGAAAGGTAAATATTTTGTTAATGTTTGTAGGGTTGTGCTTTGTTCTTTAAGTGGTTTCACTCCTTGTACGTGGTTTCTCTCCTCTTCATATTACATGACTTGTGTGCTTGGTAAGTGGTTCTTAACTTGATAACTTTAGTTGATAGGTTAATATTATTTAAGTTAGGTTTTAAAAATTATATGTTATTAGTTGTGTTATATATATAGATATATGTTAGGTTAGTTATAGTTAAATTGATATATATTATTTTCTGTAAATTTTGTAAATTATCATGGTATTAATTGTTTTATATATACATATGTTACGTTTGTTGATGTTAGATGGAATTTTTAAATTTTAAGTAGTACATTGAAATATTGATATTTTTGTGTTAGATGTATATGTTACAAATTTGAGTTGGTATATTATGATTTGTAAGTTAGTTGTAGTGGATTTATTAATATGATTTTGTTAAGATTTTTTAATTTGTATGTTATTATTTGTGATAAAATTATTTGTACGTTAATTTTAGTTGTTATGTTATTATTATTTGGTTTAGATTTATTAGGTTTGTATGATATTATTTGTATTTTATATATGATATTTTAGGTTTAGTTAGAATGTGAATATTATTTAATTGACTTATTTATAGTTTTTATTGAAATATATGATATTTTATTAATTAATTATATATATATATATAATTAATAAAATATTATTTTTTTGATTTAATACCATTTTTTTTGTATAATATTTGTTATTTAATTAAATTTATGTACGTATTTTAATATTTAATTTTGTTATGTATAGAGTATTTTAGTTAGTAAATTAAGTTTTGTTGGGTTAAATTTATGTACGTGTTTTATTTTATAATTTTATTATGTACGTATTTTAATTTGGTCATTTATTTCAATTTATGTTGCTATGTTAATTTTTAATTTTGTTATTTGTAGAGTATTTTAGGTAGTATTTTAAGTTTTTTTGTGTAAAATTTATGTACGTGTAACAATTTTTAATTTTATTATGAATTTTAATTTGGTCATTTATTTAAATTTTTGTAGCTATTTAATTTTTAATTTTGTTATTTGTAAACTATTTTAGGTAGTATTTTAAGTTTATTTGTGTACAATTTATGTACGTGTTTAAATTTTTAATTTTTTATGCATTTCAATTTGGTCATTTATTTAAATTTTTGTAGCTATTTAATTTTTAATTTTGTTATTTGTAGACTATTTTAGGTAGTATTTTAAGTTTATTTTTGTATAATTTATGTACGTCTTTAAATTTTTAATTTTGTTATGTATTTTAATTTCGTCATTTATTTAAATTTTTGTAGTTATTTAATTTGTAATTATGTTATTTGTAGACTATTTTAAGTTTATTTGTGTAAAATTTATGTACGTGTTTAAATTTTTAATTTTGTTATGTATTTTAATTTGGTAATTTATTTAAATTTGTGTAGGTATGTAATTTTTAATTTTGTTATTTGTAGAGTATTTTAGGTAGTATTTTAAGTTTTTTTGTGTTAAATTTTTGTACGTGTAACAAATTTATGTATTTTAATTTGGCCATTTATTTTAATTTGTGTAGCTATTAAATTTGTAATTTTTTTATTTGTAGAGTATTTTAGAACATTTATTTAAATTTTTGTAGCTATTAAATTTTTAATTTTGTTATTTGTAGAGTATTTTAGAACATTTATTTAAATTTGTGTACGTATTGTTATTTTTAATTTTGTTATTTGTTCAAATTGATGTATTTTGTTATTTATTCAGATTTTAATTATGTGGTATGTATATTTAATTGATTTTTTCTAAATGTAGTTAATTTTTTTAATATAAAATTTTTGTTATCAATTTTTTGTATTATATTTTACTTTACAGAATGAAATATTGAACCACCAGCCACATCCTTTTCTATGTACAATTCTAGAACTGACATTTCTTGTTGTTGTTTAAAACTTTACAGCATCGTTTCAATGTCTTCGTCATCGCAAATTTGCAAGGCAATATATTTTCTTGACACTAAAAATCTACAACTGATAGCAGAAATAATTTCATTATTTTGTAATTTTACCTTTTCTCCAATTTTTTTCTTCAAAGCATTGAAACTAATTCCACATTTAATCTGAATTGTTTTTTTACTGCCTTCAAATATTACACCATCATTATTTTCATATACCCTTCCATTGAAATACAACACTGTCATAACCGAATTCATTGTGTATCTACAAAAACAATATTTTAATTAATTAATCATAATAAATTCAAAATAGTAAAATGTAATCACAAAAATTTTCTTCAACACAATTTGACATTAAAACTTTCTTCTATAAAAAATTATTAACTTGAAATATTTTGGATGGTAAACACTTCAAAAAAAAAATACGATTCCAAGGTAGTAACTTTAAAGCCCAAATAAACCATAAACAAAGTTAGTATTATTTATAAATAATTAATTTTAACAATAATAACTTCAACATACGTACTTCAAATAAATATAATGGGAAAAAAATTTAATTTTAAATACCGTTCAAGTTGAATGCAAATAAATTTTTAAGACACACCAACAAATCATGAACATCAACCTTATCTAATTAAAAAATTAATATAACTTTATATTAAAATAAATTTCACACTCAAAATACTTACTTAAAATAATTATGATGTTACAAATTTTTTTACTTTCACACACTTTTGACAATACATGCTTCATTAATTTTTAGCACACTAACAAACTATCAACACCAACCTAATCTAATTAAAAATATACTAAAAATTTCATATTTACCAAATTTTTTCGGGACTCAAATATTTTCTTTAAATAAATATCAGCACATATTTCTTCTATTTTATACACACAAACAACATATAAAATATAAAACTAATTTAATTAAAAAATTATTAACAACTATAAATTCAAACTGTCTAAAAATTACTTCAAAAATATTTTATAATATAATTTATTTGACTGAAATTTACGAACCTCATTCACAAATTTAACCCTTAAGAACCAAATTTCAAACCAATTAAAAATTTGATGACAAATTTCTTCTATTTATACACACAAACAATCATATAAAATATAAAACTAATTTAATTAAAAATTTCATAAAAACTATACATTCAAACTGCTACAAAAAAATTACTTAAAAAAATTATAATACAAATTATTTTACTGGAAATTATGAAATAAAAATATAAAACTAATTTAATTAAAGAATTAATAAAAACTATACCTTCTAACTGCTATAAAAATTTAGTTAAAAAAAAATTATAACACAAATTATTAATTTCAAAATTACAAACCTGATTCAAATATTTAAGTTCAAGCAAACAAATTTAAAACTTTATGCGGATAAATCCCTAAACACTCAGAAAACTCAAAGCTACTTGTGCATTCAAAAAACTCAAAGCTACTGATTGTGAGCACACACAGTTGAAAGAATTCTTCGTCTCAAAGCTACTTGTGATTGTGAGAACACAGCTAAAAACTCTACTTGTGATTGTGAGCACACAACTGAAAGAAGTTTTCGTATATACAGGCACAAAATCACCAACCGAGATGGCTATTTTTTCTGCCCTAAATCGCCAATGGGAGTTGCAACTTGCACTCAACTCGCCAATGGCAGTTGCAACTCCCCTTTCTCTGAAAAAGCAGTCCCCCTAACACTAAAAAGTAGCCCCCTACCACTGAAACCTAGCCTGCAGCCTGCCACCTGCGAGTCGCCAGTCAAACCAGCGGTTTGTGAAACCACTGGCTAACTCGCCAATAGTGGTGGCGAGTTCCACCTGAGATGAACTCGCTAGTGGAGGTGGCGGTTTACCTACCACCTGGCTTCTCGCAATGAACTCACCATTAGCAATGGCGGTTTGCTTTGTAAGTCCATGCAGTTTACGTGAAAAAGTGCTCCCTCTTGGAAATAATTTCAAAACAACCCCATCCGGGGAAATAGTTTGTAAAACTACCCCAGATGGGGAAATTTGCCGCACCCAGCAACACCCAATGGAATTTTAGGTGACGTGGCCAATTGTCGTGTCAAGCTACATTAATCAGTGTCTTACGTAAGCGAAATTTATGTGGGCCCTCGTCCATTGTGTTAGTGGAAAAGTAAGAAAAATAAAAAAACTGACGTGTGTGTTCTCCAGAGTAACCTGTCAACTGGTCCTTTTGCTAGAATGATCTAAAAGTTATTCTAACCCTCCTCTTTATATATATATATATATATATATATATATATATATATATATATATATATATATATATATATATATATATATATATATTAGAATGAATCTGTTAAAATATTTTACTAGTAATCTGGTTTAATTAAGAGGAAGTTAAATTTACAAAATAAATGATTTTAAATATTTTACAATAGTTAATTATTAATTTTTAAATACTTTTTTTTGTAATTTATTAAAATGATTAATGAAAGATAGAGTAATTGGACCAAACAACCCACATCCAAAATTGAAAGTAAAAATCACCTTTATTTATGCACACAATCGCTTGTTGCTAACTACATGAGAACCATCACTAAATTGCTGTCATGGAATTCTATTTCACCGTCGGGTATTGCTTGGGGCACCAGCATTTTTTGTTGGGGCACCCAGCAATTCGGGTGAAAGGGCGAAAATGCCATTCACCCTTTCCTATAAAACCCGAATAATGACTCATATGGTCATTATTCATTTTTTTTTCTCCTCCTCTGTTCTTCTCCTCCTTCCTCCTCCGTTCTCCGCCTCCTCCTCTCAGCAAGGGTGGTGTCGTCTCCTCTTTCCTATCTGCTTCTCCATCTTCTTGTGTCGCTTTCAAGATTAGTAATCCTCCTGTTTCTTCTTCCTATGTTGTTGTTATTGTCTGATGGTTGTTGTTTTTTGGTTTATGTTGTTTGGTGGTGTTGTTTTTTTTATTTATGTTGTTACTGTTTTTGTGGTTTTCCTTTAGGCTTTGTAAAAAAATGTTTTTTAGGCCATACGAACTGCCAATCCGTATGGCCTTATGTTTTCAAGAAAATTTTTAACCCATACGGATTGGCAGTTCGTATGGTTTTTTTTAAAAAAAAATTGTTTTCGGTCATACGGACTGCCAATCCGTATGACTTTTTGTTTTTAAAAAAATTGTTACCCATACGGATTGGCAGTCCGTATGGGTTATATTTAAAAAACGATTTTCGACCATACGGACTGTCAATCCATATGGTTTTTTGTTTTTTTAAAATTTTTATACCCATACGGATTGGCAGTCCATATGGGTTTTTTTTAAAAGATTTTCTGTCATACGGATTGCCAATCCGTATGACTTTTTGTTTTAAAAAAAAATTACTCATATGAATTGGTAGTCCGTATGGGTTTTTTTTTAAAAAATAGATTTTCTGCCATACGAACTGCCAATCCGTATGACTTTTTGTTTTTTTAAAATATTTTAACCCATATGGATTGACAGCCTATATGGGTTTTATTTTTTTAAAAAAATATTTTCTGCCATACGGGCTGCAAATCTATATGGCTTTTTGTTTTTTTTTTAAAAATATTTTAACCCAAACGGATTGGCAGTCCATATGGATTTTTTTTAAAAATGATTTTCTGCCATATGGACTGCCTACCCGTATGACTTTTTGTTTTTTAAAAAATTTTAACCCATACTTATTGGCAGTCCGTATGGTTTTTTTTTTTTTAAAAAAAGATTTTCTGCCAATCGGTATGGCTTTTTTTTTAAAAAAAATTAACCCATATGGATTGGCAGTCCGTAGGGGTTTTTTTTTTAAAAAAAAAGATTTTTTGCTATATGGACGACCAATCCCTATGTCTTTTTGTTTTAAAATTTTTTTAACCCATACAGATTAGCAGTCCGTATGGGTTTTCTTTTAAAAAAAAAGCTTTTCTGTCATACGAACTGTCAATTTGCATGGCTTTTTGTTTTTTAAAAAAGATTTTTGGCCATACGGACTGCCAATCCGTATGGCTATTTGTGTTTTAAAAAAAATTTAACCCTTATGGATTGGTAGTCCGTATGGGTTCTTTTTATAAAAAGATTTTCGGCCATACGGACTGCCAATCCGTATGGCTTTGTGTGTTTAAAAAAAAAATTAACCCATACGGGCTCAAATGTTGTTTAGAATGTCACGCTCTGGACGTTGGATCGACGTCAACCCCGAACTGGAACACCTCCTCGCGAATGCGCCTAGTAAGAACTAACATATACTGACTTCAATGTTAATTTTGTTTTATGCTGAATTCTTGTTAATTATTTGAATGTTAATGATGTAAGAACCTGAAGAGCAAATGGAATGGAAGGAATTGGCAAGAAAGATACAGGATACTACGGCTCCACCAGAGGCTATTTTCATGACCGCTAGCGCTAGAGACCAGGTGATTTTTCTGTTCATTTTGATTTAATCAGCATTTGATTTTTCTGTTATTTCATATAACTAACCAATCTTATTTTGTAGATTTTTGAGGAAGTTGGTAAAATATATGCTATCAAGTTTAAGGACGTGCGAGGTAGTTTATGGCATTTGGTTGACAGAGACGATACTTATCATACCATTGTCTACAACCAAGATCTAGATCAACCAGACATTGTGGCTGGGTGGACAACACTATGCCAGTTTTACCCGCTAATCGAAGATCACCTGGTTTTGTTACAACATTATGGTAAGAGTGTATTTTTTATTGAAATTTTCAGGGTTCCTTGCTTGCTGAAGTCATTCCCCAAGTGTCACTCTTTGTATCATCAAGTGCCAGGTTTGGTGACGTTCAAGGTTTTTCTTACTAAGAAGAAAATTTCCTGCAGCAGTCTGGTGAGCAAATTCCTAATTTCATTTTTTTTCACATTTTAAATGTCATAACATAAATTTTTAATATAACATTTCTTTATTTGTCAGGACGTTCCAAGTGCAATGTATTATTTTTTGAAAGACAAAGGCTGGTATAATTTGCACTTGGAAAATATAGCAGAATGTCGGCTCGTCTTCAATCATTATAGGAAGTCACTCAAGATTGGAGCCAGATGGAAACAATTATGCGAGACCTTGTCTTTGGCTGCTGGCACGAAAATAGTCTTCGAGTTCATTAATCCCCGTATTAACCGCGTTCTTTATTGGCTCTATTTATGAAATCTCTTAGGATTATGAACAATCTTATTATTATGCACTTTTAAATTATTATACACTTTTACATTATTATGCACTTTTTTATTATTATGAACATTTTCATTATCTAGGAATAATTTATTTATATATTAGTTGTTTTACAATAATTGTTTTATCATGTGTTGAGTATGACCGTTTTTTGTATGCACTTTTTTATCATTATGATCGTTTATATATTAGTTGTTTTACAATAATTTATTTATTTATACATTTTAATTGCTTTTGAAAAAAATTTAATCATGTTTTTGACAAAATTAATTTAAATAATTTAATTAACAACTAAATCATTTTTTATCATTACTAAATTTAACCTGAATTAAAATAAATCATTAAAAAAATTTAAAATTATTTTTATTTATCATGGAAAAATTGGATGAAGCAAAAAAAAAAAATTGACGTGCCTAATACGGATCAGCAATTCATATGACCGCGTGAAATGTTTTTTTTTGTGCCTAAGGGTATTTTTGGCATTTTTCATAATTGTTTGGTGCCCCAAGCAATACCCTTCACCGAGTCATCATGGAGAAGAAATCCTCATTATAAACCCCACTTTTCTCCGCAGAACCCTCACCATATTATAATTTGATATTTAAATTTCTTAATAATATAATATTTAAATTTCTCCTCATCATTATAAACCCCACTTTTCTCCTCAAAATCCTCAATATAATAATTAATTTTCTTAATAATATAATATTTAAATTTCTTCTCAGACCTCACTTTATATAATATAATATTTATATTTCTTAATAATTTAAATTAAAAAAAAAAACTCAAACACGAAAGTTGGGATGATCCTTCTTGTAGGCAAAATTAGTGTAAATTGGGAATTTTTTTTTGAAGTTGTGCATTGTTGGAATTTATAGGAGATAGAGTGTTGCGAAAATCCGTGGGACAAAAAGCGTGGACATGCCCCTAGTGACTACTAGTAATTGGGTCAAACAACCCACGTCATAAATGGAAATAAAAGGGGTATTGCTAGGGGCACCCAACAATATTGCTGGTGCACCCAGCAATTTTTCAGAAACCCTAAAATACCCCTCAACATATTTTTTGTACAAAAAGTTGGTTTATTTGTTTTTTGATTATATTTTTGCTTTCTTTGTTTGTTCGTGGTTGTGATGTGTGGTATTTGGAGCTTTGAGAGAGTTTGGGGTGTGGTGAAGTTAGAGATCTTTGCTTTGGTATGTTATTTGTCAAGAAAGGTACATTTTTTATAGCTTTTGTGTGTATGGTGGTTTATTCTGGGTACGAGAATGGTGGAAGGTTCTGTTTGAAAGCCACAGAAGTACTTCTTCCACATGAAATTCACGGAAGAACCTTCTTCCGCGGTTGAAAATTTCAACTGCAGAAAAAGGTTTTTCAATGATTTCCTGCGGAAGAACTTCTTCCGCGAGATGGCACGGAAGAACTTTCTTTCGCAATTGTTATTTTCAAAGAAGGTTCCTCCGTGAGTTTTTTTTTTTTAATTTTTAGATTATTTTGTATGTTATATTGGTTAATTCTATTTGTAATGTATGTCAAACATAAAATACGTAAGATATTATTATATTAGTTGGTTGAAGTGTTGATTTTTTCCCCTAGGATGAAGTATTTTTTGGTGATATGAACTATGTAGTTATAATGTTGAAATTAGGTAATTAAAAGTTGAATTTGTTTTTTGTTAAATTATTGATGTAGATAAAATATTTGTATTAGGTTGTTAAATCTTGAATTAGTTGATATTCATAGTTTGAAGTTATTATTTAGTCAATTTATTTAGGTTGTTGTATTGTTCAAATTATTATTTAGTTGAATGTTGAAATAGGTGATAGTTATAGTTTGAATTAAGATGGATGAAAATTAATGGGCGTATGACAATACAATGTCTAAAGAAGTTGATATGGATTTTGAAGATGAACAACATTGTGGTGTGAATAAAGGACATGTTGATTGTTCAGACTCTTTTAATACTTCTCAGGTAATCATGTTGATCAGTTTCAGTTGTTTGGTTTAATGTATGATTTGTGTAAAAAGTAATATGTCAGGGTTGCGTTGTAAGTATTTGCAACCTGAGATGACGTTTTGCAGTGGGCTCGAATGGTTGCCCATGAAAACGGTTTTGTTGCAGTAATTATGAGGTCTGATACATATACTGGTAGTAGAGGAAAAACTTCATTTGTGTTAATTAAGTGTGAAAGGAGCGGTCAGTACAAGTGTAGGAAGAAAGAATTTGTTAGAAGAGACACAGGCACTAGGAAATGTGGTTGTCCCTTCAAGCTTTGTGGGAAACTAGTGCATGGAGGAGAAGGTTGGATGGTGATGTTGATCTGTGGGATTCACAACCATGAATTGGCAAAGACCTTAGTTGGACATCCATATGTTGGGAGACTGACAAATGATGAGAAGAATATCATTGCTGGTATGACAAAGTCAAATGTGAAACCAAGAAACATCTCGCTAACGTTGAAGGAGCACAACGCTAATAGTTGCACCACAATCAAACAAATCTACAATGCAAGAAGTGCATATTGTTCTTCAATAAGAGGAGATGACACTGAAATGCAACACCTAATGAGGCTTCTTGAACGTGATCAATACATTCATTGGCATAGATTAAAGGATGAAGTTGTGGTGCGTGATTTGTTTTGGTGTCACCCAGATGCAGTTAAGTTATGTAATGCATGTGATCTTATTTTTTTGATAGACAATACTTACAAAACAAATAGGTATAAACTCCCATTGCTTGACTTTGTGGGAGTGACACCAACAGGGATGACTTTCTCTGTTGGGTTTGCATACCTGGAGGGTGAGCGCGTGAACAATCTTGTATGGGCATTGGAACGGTTTCAAAGCCTATTTTTAAGAAACGGTCGCCTCCCTGTTGTTATTGTCACAGACAGAGACCTAGCCCTCATGAATGCACTAAAAATTGTGTTTTTGGAGTGTACGAACTTGTTGTTCAGGTTTCACATAGACAAGAATGTCAAGGCAAAGTGCAAATCGCTAATTGGTCAAAAAAATGTCTGGGAGTACGTAATGGATAGTTGGGGTACTCTGGTAGATTGTCCTTCGGAACAACAGTTACCTGAGCACCTTCAAAGATTTCAAGTAGCGTGTTCCCTATGGCCAATGTTCGTTGACTATGTATGTGAGACATGGATTGTCCCACATAAGGAGAAATTTATCAAGGCCTGGACGAATAAGGTCATGCACCTAGGCAACACAGCAACAAATAGGTATTTAAATGTTTTATTATTGTAGTCAAGTTTCTTTTAATGATTGTTAGGAACATGATTGTTACTAATTTGTCTTGTTTGTTGTGTGTTTTGAATGTAGGGTTGAATCTGCTCATTGGGCTCTGAAAAAGGGTATTACAGAATAGCGTTGGAGACCTTTGTAGTGTTTGGGATGCGATGAATAACATGATCACGCTGCAGCACACTCAAATTAGAGCATCATTCGAAACAAGTACGTATGTCGTTGGACATGTATTTAAAAAAACCTTATACAAGAGGCTTTTAGGAATGGTTTCAAGGTACGCTTTAAATGAAATTGCGTATAAGTTTGAGCGTGTACATTATTTCGGAGACAATCTGTCTTCTTGTGGTTGTGTCTTGAGAACCACACTAGGTCTTCCTTGTGCATATGAGCTACAACGGTATGATGGTGGTAGGATCCCACTCGATGCAGTCCATATGTACTAGAGGAGACTTAGTTTTTCAGACCAGGGGTTATGTGAGGCCGAAGTCGGCATCAAGGAAGAGATGGATAGAATATATAAAAGATTTGAGGAACTTAATGTCTGCGGCAAAGTTGCTTTCAAGAGTAAACTTCGAGAATTCACGTATCCCGATGAGAACTCTATGTGTCCTCCTCCATCAAAGGTTAACACCAAAGGTGCCCCGAAGAAAGTGATGAAAAGAAGCCAAAGATCAACAAAGCGTGATCCCTTATATTGAGAGTATGTTGATGCTTATCATTCAGTTCAAAAAAACAACACTTCAATCAGACGTACTGCTTCAGCTTTTGAACCATCGAAGCCAGCAAGGATGATCCCAATGTTGGATCAATTTGAGCTATTTATACAGGGTTTCATTAAGGACATTGTTGATGTGAAAGTGGATGGTAACTGTGGATATCGGTCACTTGCCGCTTTGTTAGATATGGGAGAAGAATCTTAGGCACTGATGCACAACAAATTGATTAAAGAACTTGGCAAATGGTCGCAAGACTACATAAAGCTCTTTGGTGGCACAG